>NC_030436.2:3760000-3960000 GCF_001660625.3 Ictalurus punctatus
TGGCATCAACAATATGAATCTATGAAACCAACCTGCCTTAGGTCAACAGTTCAGCCTGGTGTTGGCAGCGTAATGATGTGGGGAATTTTCTTGGAACACATCGAGCCCATTAATACCCATCGGGCATCATTTGATTGCTGCTACCAATTGCTTCCCTTTATGGCCACAATTTACTCACACGCCATACAGAGTTACGAAATCGAAATGTTTAATAAGTATTAATGTGCCATTTTTCATAATATTTCAAATAAAATAGAAATGCTTATTAAATCAATGCTTAGATTTCTTTTTGTTTTGCAATATTATATTCAAGGTTATGTAGCATTTAGGGAGAGAGAGTATTCAAATGTGATGCTTGCTCTACCATTTACCAATGGTTTGATAAAGACTCTGTTCCGTTAGGTTGGATTTCCTCGTCCAGATGTACTTTCAACAGAAAACCAACAACTAACTAGAAGTTTAAAGGAAGGTAAGAGGGACAGACGAGCATCACTGCCCCTTCCACCAAACAAGAACACAAGAACACTAGTCATTTCACCATATTTAATTTCTTTAAGGGCAAAAAAAAAAAAAGCATGCTCTCGATTTCCAATGTGGATTATATGAATAATAAGCCAACCACAGATCCATGTGGCAACAATGATTTCATACTGAAATTACTAGCAAATAACAAAAATGACATTACATTATTATTTACTACATAAGTAACAGTACATTTTAAAACTGTGAACCGAGACTGGGTTCACACGAGAGCAACTGAATTACAAGACCTTATTTATCAACAATGTAAAAGCCATGTTGTGCTATTTCTTCATACACCCTGATGTACATGGAGGCACGTTTCATTCGGGATAAAACATGGGCACTGGTGAACTCATTTCTGCTAAGAGGAGCTTTACTGTCCAGCGATCTCATGTGGTTAATGAATGTCAGGGCGAAGCCATAGCAACACGAGCCAAACTCCCTCTCCTCTTGGAATCTTAAAAAGCAAAAAACACAAACGGACATTTTTGTTTGTTCTTAATATGTTACGATGTGCACATACATATTTCTTGCTGAAATCCAAATCAATAAATGTAAATACTAATTCATTTTATACCACAGTGTTGTTGAGTGCTCGATTCTGATTGGTCAGAAGGTGTTGGTTAATTTTCTTTGAACAGCAGCTGTGAACATAGTGCAGCCCAGGTTTATATTAATGCACTCTGTCTGTTCTAACATGTTATCGTTTCTATACTACAACAACTTACTAACCAGCTCTTGTATAGCAGATGCTTAACATAACCGGATTTTTTAAATTATTTATTTATTCATTTTTTTTAAAAACATGTAATTAACGGTATGGTGAAGTTTTCCGTGCGACCTTTATTTAGCATTTTTAGAAGGAGTCTCCAGTGTCAGCACTTTCTAAGTCTGTTCCTTTAGCATTTATTCCTGCAATTTTTGGTTTCAAGGAAGAGAGGAAAAAAGAGAATTCGGTGAGGGAACGACTATTTATGGCTGTTATAAGAAAAGTGATAACAGGAGTGAACTTTTTCATGGAAGATCCGTAACATTAAATGTAAGTAAGAATGGTAAAAATATACAATGTGTCGTAAATTTTATTAGTGTTGGAAAATTGCTGTGGTGGGTTTTTTTTTTTTTTGAGAGCGTGCGTGTTTGTTTGTAATTTAATGCCATGCCAGCTATCATGGCTATTTTCATGACGGGAAACAGGTTAAAATGTCAAATTTACAAAAGGGACAAATTGGTTGATTATTTTCCTATGACAGCACACCCCATCGAGTATTTTATTCCTTACTTATTTCACTAAAGAATATTTATGATCTGAAGATTTCAATACAACACGGATGTACTACAAAAATAAATAAATAAATAAAAACCAGGCTCTAATATGCATATAATAAGAGAAGATGAAATGCACATTATTCATCTCAGGACTCCTATTCACAATATGCACATAATGAATATCCGTTCAACACACTTACTATTGCTTTCCTTTACTTTTCTACAACTGTATGCTATGATGTTATTTATAATCCCAGTGTTTTAATATCTACAGCATATATAACCAGAATGGGTTCATGGGTACCCTTTTGAGTCTGGTTCCTTTCAAGGTTTCTTCCCCATGTTTTCACAGGGAGTTTTTCCTTGCCAATGGCACCTCTGGCTTGCTCATTATGGATCTAAATCTACATCTGGATTTCTGTAAAGCTGCTTTGTGACAATGTCTATTGTTTAATTAAAAGCACAAAGAAATGTAATTGGATTATTTATAGTGATTGATCAGTCTATCACTCTCATTAGGAAATCTGCATGACACAGCAGCAACAGAAAACATTAAAAATCTATATACAATAAGCATAAAAAAACATCAAATTACTTTACATAAATATTTCGGTTAAAGAGATGGAAGATCAATAAAAAGTTTCACCCACCGTTCTGGAGTCCACACTGGGAGTGATGAAAAAAGGTTCAGTTCTTTATCCCATAACTGTGTTAGGTCTTGTCTATACGGTGGAACCAGTTGGATGGACACACACTGCTCCCATCCGTGTTCATCCCTCTGGACTCCTGCCAGCGTGTAGTTATAGACCAAACCTAAAGGTCAAAGTCTGTGCTGGTTATGAGATATTTGCATAACTACAGTAAATAGCCATAAAAAAGTCAAATTCAGTGTTGCCAACTTAGAGAAGCTGTTGCTGGATTTAGTGCCTTTTTAGACCCTTTTATCGACTTTTTTTTAAAAGTAAAATCTAATCACATTTGACTAGACGTTAGTGACTGTCATGCACTTGATATATGTTCCCAACAACCAATCACAGATTACCATTTTCCCCTAACAACCAACCACAGGTCACCATTTTAAGGATGCACCGAAAATGGCATTTTTGTTTTCTCGAAAGAGGAAAAAGCCTGAAAATATGAGCCGAAAATATATGCCGCCACTCTCCTCAGTGTTCGGCGCTCAGCTATCACTTTCGATCTAGCCGAAGGTTATCGTTGCATTGCAACATTACTAGATCTGCGATTTAAAGAACATTACTTTGACACGGAGAAAAAGCAGAGTGCACGGGAAACGATATAGGCAGAGCTGGAGGTGATGAATGCATCTGCTGAAGGATCGACGCGCAGCACAGAGCAATGTGTGCCAGAGAAACGGGTCTACAGGGTCTACAGGATCTACAGGAATGCGCCTTGATCCACAGCAGTGAAACAGCACAGCAGTTCCCCTAACAACCAATCACTGGTTACCATTTTCCCCTAACACCTGATTACTGATCACTATTTTCCCCTAACAACCAATGACTGATCACCATTTTCCCCTAACAACCAATGACTGATCACCATTTTCCCCTAACAACCGATCACTGATCACCATTTTCCCCTAACAACCAATGACTGATCACCATTTTCCCCTAACAACCGATCACTGATCACCATTTTCCCCTAACAACCAATCACTGATCACCATTTTCCCCTAACAACCAATGACTGATCACCATTTTCCCCTAACAACCAATCACTGGTTACCATTTTCCCCATAACAACCAATCACTGATCACCATTTTCCCCTAACAACCAATGACTGATCACCATTTTCCCCTAACAACCGATCACTGATCACCATTTTCCCCTAACAACCAATCACTGATCACCATTTTCCCCTAACAACCAATGACTGATCACCATTTTCCCCTAACAACCAATCACTGGTTACCATTTTCCCCATAACAACCAATCACTGATCACCATTTTCCCCTAACAACCAATCACTGATCACCATTTTCCCCTAACAACCAATGACTGATCACCATTTTCCCCTAACAACCAATCACTGATCACCATTGTTCGTCCACCCACATACTTCTTTATTCTTCATTTTTAAACTCTCTTCTTTGGAACTATTTATAAGTAATAAAGCATGCTATTCCACCTGTCAAAACATCCTTCCTGTTTATCTCACCACTACTCACTCTCACTGGTGCTTTAGTCTGCACTCTGGACAGAATTGTTAAAATATGTAAATAGTTTGTGTTGCCATGAACAAAAGACAACTTCTTTCTATAATACATAAGGTAACATGTATCATTTTCTACTCTTAAAACTCTAGTCTTCTCTGTTCTATTAAGTGTCTTTAGATCTTCACCTAACACGTTTTTATATTCCAAATAGTGATGATGCAATAAATATGGAAATCAGTAGCCTACATGACATCATCCGGCGACTCCTGGCGTTTTTTGAGCATGCATTTGCTAATTTCCCCTGAAACAAGTTGGCAACACTGGAGGTAATGAAGCACGCGCTCTTTACCTTTTGAGTCGGACAGTCCAACATGTAACTCCGTCTCGCGCCATTCTCTTAACCGGAAGAAAAACGCAGTGTGCGTAAGAAGTGTACAATTTCTCCCACATTTTACTGAATTAAGGTTTAGGTTGTGGGTTGAACTTACCCTAAATACCATGGTCCTTCGTTTGCGCCTAAAAGAAACGAGCACTGAGTTTCATGGCCGTTTGTGAAAGGAGAAGGAAGCGCCACAGGTGCGTCTAAAAGCCCAAGAACCAGAGCATTACGACAAACAGGGCACACATTTCTCTCAGCACTACATGCATTTTGTTGCTTTAACGTGACATCTAGTTTCGAAAAACTATAAATATCTTTCCCACAATGTCTGAACTTAACCACGGTTTTCTCCATTAAAGCCAGGCTGTATCCCAAACGACCCCCTACTGGCCAGGTATAGTGCACTACATAGAACGGACGAGCCATTGTTTAAAAATATTTACTTTTATTTGTTTATTATTTTTTTAAAACACATACATACTTCCTATTTTGGCGTAGCTTCCACACCAAGTGTTGCTCTATATAGTGAATTAACTGGAATACACAGGCTATATGTTTGTAAAACTGAAGGACAGTACAGACACGTAAAATCACGTCGTGTACGGCTCTGTCCCAAATTGCGCCCTAAACCCTGCCGTCCTACTCCAATGCTGTACGTTGATGACGTCATCTTGCGTAAGGGCGCAAGGACCTACAACGTGAATTTGGGACGGTACATGTAGCGACACAAACAGTGTATCGAAACCAAAACACCGAAAAGTTCAATTCGTTTTGTTAAAATCGAAAATAAAAGGCATTGTAAAATACAGATGTCGCAATTACACGATGGCCACGAAACAACAAACACTACGCTGCGCTTTTAACAGTGCGGAACCAACTGTGAGTTCGCTGTTGTAGTCGGCAGTAATCAGAGGTCGCACAAATAACCGTAAGAGAACAGGAAGAAAATATAAGCTGCGTATATATGAAATGAAACATGTCAACAAAGCAAGTCACCTGCAGGTAAAACTCGGTGAATCCTCAGGAGATATAGCTATATAGATATAGATATAAGACGAGTATTACACGACGGGAATAGTGTCACGTTTGACTTTGACGTTATACAAAAATGGTGCAGTGTTAGCTCACGGGCTAGCGACGTTTTCTCTGATAGTTTTGTTTATTTTCTGACTTGTTAGCAACAATGAACACACCGTATACGAGTCGTTTGCAGCGCCGTAACGTGATTTAAAATACATTAGGCAATGCTTGTGAGATATTTGTTCGGTATAGCTGTTCAGAGGAATGTCAAATTGCTCCATCCTCCCTATACGAGTGCACTACGTAGGGTCTGAGAGCGCGGTTTATACAGCCTTTGTAGTGCTCTGTATGGCTGATAGGGAGAGGACTGGAATGAGTTGTGCTGCGTGATGATGACACCTGGTTAACTAGGTCCGAGAACTTCAAAAATGTAGACCTGTATTCATCTGTATTATAACTGGATCATGTTTCCTTCTCTCCCTGTCTTTCTCTCTGCAGATATTTCCTTCATGGCGTATGTCGAGAGGGGAACAGGTGCATGTTTTCACACGATCTGGCAACCAGCAAACCTTCGACAATTTGTAAATTTTATCAGAAAGGTGTATGTGCTTATGGTGACCGGTGCAGGTAAGATTTCCAAGAAAGTTGCTGTAGGTTGAGGATTTCTATACTACACTACACTTCACTACACTTCGGTGTGATACGATTCGTTCTGATGTTCTCTGTGTACAGCTTGTTTTTTTTTATTATTATTATTTCAGATACGACCACATCAAGCCAGGTGGCCGTGGAGGTGGACCTCCCATGGATCACTCGAACAGAACCGGTAGTGCAGGAGCGTCCGTCTTGCCCTCCACAGGACCTGGACCTCCACCAAGCGCCACAAGAATCACTAAGAAACCAATCGTGCTGAGAGACAGAGGTATACCCAGTCAATGTACTTGTTTTGGGGTTTTTTTCCACCATCATTCATCTTTGTGGTATCTTGTGAAATTAGTTTCTGAATTTCTCTCTCGATTTGTGTACGTTATTATATTGGAGATATTTTTCTAAGTCTGTATTTGTAGAGAAATATCCATTTGTTTTGTTTGTTCCTGAGACCTGTTATTAAGAACTGGTGTATGTGGAAGATGATGCTTTTTCTTAAAACTTCTCATAACCTAATTATTACAACATTTACCTGAAAGTAAGATGTTAATGTCAAATTGTAATTCTGATTAATTAACATCTCCTACATGAAATACAATCCTTCTTCTTTCTTTTTTTTTAAGGAAAGCAGTTTAATTTTTGTTTCAGTGAGTAGTGATTACATAAATATACACCGATCAGCCATAACATTAAATCCACTTTGACGTGACGTGAATAACATTGAGTATGTCTTTACAATGGCATCTGTCAAGCAGTGGGATTTATTAGGCAGCAAGTGAACAGTCAGTTCTTGAAGTTGAGGTGTTGGAAGCAGTTGGAAAAATGAGCAAACATTTCAAAGCATCTGAGCAACTTTGACAAAGGACAAATTGTGATGGCTAGACGGCTGGGTCAGAGCATCTCCAAAACAGCAGGTCTTATGGGGTGTTCCTTGTATGCAGTGGTTTGTACCTACCAAATGTGTTCCAAGGAAGGACAGCCAGTGAATCAGTGACACAGTCATGGGGCACCCAAGGCTCATTGATGCATGTGGGGAGCGAAGGCTTTGTTTGTCTGGTCCGATCCCACAGAAGAGCTACTGTTGCACAAACTGCTGAAAAAGTTGATGCTGGCTATGATTGAAAGGTGACGGTACACACGGTGCATGACAGCTTGCTGTGTATGGAGCTGCATAACTGAGTGTCCATGCTGACCCCTGTCCACTGCTGAAAATGCCTACAGTACGAACGTGAGCATCAGAACTGGACCATGGAGCAATGGAAGAAGGTGGCCTGGTCTTATGAGTTATGTTTTCTTTTACATCATATGGATCATCAGAGAGTGTGCCACTTACCTGGGGAAGAGATGGCACCAGGATCCACAATGGGAAGAAGTCTTACCCGGTTAAGACAATACTCTGATTTAGAAACTAGCATGTAAACAGCAATTATTGATGACCTTAATCCGACTAAAGTCACACTCGAAGTAAACACCAACCGAATTAAGACGTCTTGAGTATTCCTGTTTTAGTCGTGTTATCGATGTGTATTACAGACATGTACTCACCTTAATCACACTATTAACGTCGTGTGGGAGTTTTCACCGCATTTTGCGACAGGACACGTACACAGACAGCAGCACTCAACCGTTTTATGGTGAACGAGAGCACGACTGCGTCCCAAACCGTGTACTTACCTAATACAGTATATAGTAGGCAAATACACATATTTCAGCTACCATACAGTAGGTAAGTACACAGTTTGGGACGCAGCCCACGGCTTCAAGCAGGCGTGTATTTGCACATATAGCATGACAAGTAATTACTGGCACTTGAAGTTTTCTTACAATTAAAAATAAAAACACCCAAAACTGTATACGGTCCCATAACGAAGACGAACCGTATGTCGATACGTGAAATTCTGGCGGGAACGTCGAGCGGCGTGGCATGGGGACGTAATGACGTGTGACCTTAATCGAACTATGTTCTATAACATATAAAACGGGAACATGAAATGAATATTCTAAAAGCAACTCATGTAAACACCTTAATCACAGTATGGTCTTATTCAGAATAAGGTCAGTGATTAGATTACTGTTGTCCATGTAAACATAATCAGTGTTGCAGACCAAGTACATCCATTCATGGCAACGGTTCACCCTAATAGCAGTGGCCTCTTTCAGCAGGAAAATGCCACACTGCAAAAATTGCTCAGGAATGGTTTGAGGAACATGACAAAGAGGTCAGGGTGTTGACGTTGATTTGCCTCCAAATTCCCCAGATCTCAATCCGATCGAGCGTCTTTGGGATGTACTGGACAAACAAGTCTGGTCCGTGGAGGCCCCACATCGCAACTTATAGGACTTAAAGGATCTGCTGCTAACGTCTTGGTGCCAGATACCACAGCACACCTTCAGAGATCTTGTGGAGTCCATGCTTCAATGGGTCAGAGCTGTTTTGGCGGCACAAGGGGGACGTAGACAATATTAGGCAGGTGGTTTTAATGTTTATGGCTAAGCAGTGTATGTAATAAATGGGCTTCTTTTAGAGACACAGACTGTAATGCTGAGAGGAAGGCAGAAGAATGAGGTTGTGCTGAAGGTTTTTTCACTAACCAAAGAGTTAAGACAGCCCAGACCAAATCTCTGAAACATTTCATTTAATGTGCTGCTATTTTGATCATTGTTGTGTGTGTGTGTGTGTGTGTGTGTGTGTGTGTGTGTGTATATATATATATATAATATAATATAATATATATATATATAATATCTTTTCTTTTTTTTTTCCAATTTTGCCTCATTCACTTTTTAAAGCAGCATCACTATATGTCATTAAAATATTTTGTCCCTGACGACCTTTTTTGGACTATTTGTTTTTAATAATTCTGAAATAATTATACTCTTGTGTTGTAGCTTTAGGCAGTGACAGTCGAGGGCAGCCGTACAGTGGAGAAAGTGCAGAGCTTCTGGATTGCTTGGATTACAGAGACATCTCTCAGGTCAAACCTCATAGCTACCTGGATGCCATCCGCTCAGGGCTGGAGAGTTCAGCCACAGCCAGCCCATACCCAGACCTATCCCATCAGGCCTTGCTTTGCCCTTACGCGGCTGCTGGCCAGTGTCACTATGGCGACACATGTCCGTATCTCCATGGCGACATGTGTGAAATTTGCAGGTTGCAGGTCTTGCACCCGCATGACCCAGTGCAGAGGGCAGCACATGAGAAGGTGAGAGACAGCGTGTATTTCTGATGTGTTTGTTGTTGTTGTTGTCCCACATCATATATTTATTTGTCTTTGTCTTAGCCCTTTACTTTTGACATTAGGTTTGAGTGGATAAAAATGTAAATAAAAGTTATTTCAATATACCAAATATATCTTGATCTAATCTATTATCAATATAAATTATATTTATGGAAATAAATGCATCATGGAGGCAGGGAATGTTACAGACACTAAAATCAACTTTTACCAAAGCTAAAATATATCATTGTACTGTTTATTAACAGTTTGTGAAACAACGACTCGTCGTATTGCGAAACTTTTAGTTAAAATTTAAAATAAACCGCTTCAGTCCATACAGTCGATGGCATGGGTTTGCATAGCCTGGTTGGACTCCACACATTTCAAGTTATCATGCGCTTCCTGTGTTAAGTCAATTAGGGTATCTACTTTATTTCCTGAATTAAGAGGTCATTTCAAAATAATAACCAAGAGAGATTTATCTCTGCATTTTGTTACTGCATCAGATTTTCAGTGGGTTGATGGTTTACATGCACCATGTTAGTATTTAGTGGCATTGCCTTATAATTGTTTGAACTTGAACCAATCACTTGGTAGCCCTTCCACAAACTTCTCTCAATACTTACAATACCAGAATGTTTGTTCATTCCTCCTGCCAGAACTTTCTGGCTGATGTCTTAAGATGTTGCTTCAGTATTTCTAGATAATCCTCCTTCTTCAGGATGCCATCTATTGTCTGAAGTACCCCAGTCACGTTCCAGTAAAACACTCCCACAACGTGATGCTGCCATCCCCATGCTTCACAGTTGGGTTGGTGTTCTTCAGATTAAGAGCCTCACCCTTTTTCCTCTATAGTCAGTGCTGATCGTTATGGCCAAACATTTCTTCTTTTCTTTTTTTTTTGTCTCATTAGACCAAAGAACATTCCTCCAAAAGGCTGCAAACTTCAGTCTGGCCTTTTTTATGTCGGTAAACTCAAGCTGTGAAATCAGTGGGGTTGAGAAAAACTGATACTCAATATCTTTAGTCTAGGTGTATGTTTAATTTTTGGGCCTCAGCTGTAGTTGTTGAATTTATCAGATCATCTGAGATTGATGCTCTTCCTCTGCAGGTGTGTATGACCGCATTTGAGAAGGACATGGAGCAGGCGTTTGCGGTGCAGCAGAGCCAGGAGAAAGTGTGCAGTATCTGCATGGAGGTGGTGTATGAGAAGGCGTCTCCGTCCGAACGGCGCTTCGGCATCCTGTCCAGCTGCTGCCACACCTACTGCCTCAGCTGCATCCGCCAGTGGCGCTGCGCCAAGCAGTTTGACAACAAGATCATCAAGTAAGTAACCCCATCTGAGGAACATCATTAGAGGCAAGGCAGTTTTTCAAAACCTGATGATCTCCTTATCAATATGAAGCCATTTTGAGATTCTGTAAACTGAGTGAATGATGACGGGAACTTCCGGGTGTGTGCAGGAATATACAGAATTATTGAGTAATATTGTAGAACAGTTACTTACACAAAAAGCACCCTATGGTCTGAAGTAGGTTACACAAACTACATTGCAACCAGAATAAAAAATGATGTTTAAAAAAAATCATTGTAATTTGTGACAGTTTTTTTTTTTTTTTTTAAACACAGTCACCCCCACGTCTATGCGTGGCTTGTACCAGTTTCGTGTTCTTTAATATTTAATAGAGAGCATTTAATAGAGAGCAGTATCAGCAAGCGTGGTCAAAAATGAGAGCAATGTACTGTGAATTATGATTACACAAATGTATTCCTAAGTGTGGTGAGGTGGAACAAGCGTGCAAAGAAACTGTTGTGCACTGAGTCATGCACACTTCCTTTTCCTCGGATCTAACAATACAAGTTAATTAAAGGACCCAAGGCCTTTAAAAAAAAAAAAAAAAAAAAAATGAATTCTTCATCTTTATTCTATTAGTACTGCAACAATTTGTGTTTAAATAGAAAGTTAAATAAAAAATGAGTGATTTGAGAGGGTTTTTTTAACCACATCCTTTTATAAAGTTACTATTAAAAAAAAAAAAAAAAAAGGCCTTCACCCCAATAACCCGTTCTCACAGTACATTTCCATCCTATTCTGCCAGTGGAATGGAAAGCGACTTAGCAGACTTTTTCAATCAGTATAAATGAATGAATACTTTTATCACCGCAGGTCTGGTATAAGATTAGTCAGGACACTGTTGGGTTTCTGTGTGTAGAGAGTATCGGGACTCTGTGTTTAGCTGCTGCTGAGCAGCTAAGGGAATGGGAAAGGGGAGGGGTGTGAGCCCCCTGCTGGGCAATCAATTCACACCGCTCCACAATAACATTGGTACAGAAATGGAAAGCTTTTTTGATAGTAAAACACTGTGTACAACTGCCACAATAACATTATAATATTTAAACCTAGTAGGCTAGATTAAAAAAAGAAAAGAAATAAAGCCTTGAGTGTCTACTTTCATATCACAAATAAATTCAGTACTGAACACACACACCCAAAACAGGCGGAAATCCCATTTCCTCTTTCTGCACCAGCACCCCTGCTCAGTTTAACAGTTTACCCCCCAGTTATTTTCCACACAGTTACCTCCAAAAATATGATCGTTACTGGTACAGGCCAAGTGGAAAGTCATGATTGCTGGTGTACAAGTGCTGGATGACAGGCTGTCCACACCAAGGCAACATTCTCTCATTTCATCATTATGTCAGTTTGTTTGTTTTATTTTCTTCTCCTTTCTGGAATGTAGAACCTAAGCAAAGTGGAACCATATGAAGCGGCAGACTGATAAAAATGAGAGATGCATTTATTCAGAACAGGTCCCCTCAGAAGCTTATCTGATTTAGATACACTCGTATTTCTTTTAGCATAAAAAATGGCTATGGAGTCAAATTCAGGACTTGATTGTGAGAGAAAAAGGCAGTATGATACACATGCAAGGTCTTACATATTTATTTATTACATATATATTTACATATTTTCGACAAAGCTCAGGAATTTATAGATTTTTTTTTTATTTGCACTTTTTCTTTGTGTTCACTTTTTGCTTGAGCCACTGCTTAAAACGATTGGAAGACATTCGACAGCCATCATTGGCTACTAACTTTACTACACTTTCATGGATTCGACTAGTTACCACTAACCAGAAAAAATTATTTTAAATAAACCGGAGTTGGAAATGTAAACAAACCTAGCATTAATTAATACTAATTACCTAGCATTTCATATTTTGCAGTAATTTCCGTTTATTTATTTGTAGGATTTATTTTGAGTGCAAACCTTAAGACGGTTCTTCAAAGTATGAATTATTATTATTATTATTATTATTATTATTGCTGTTGTTTTTTGTTGTTGTTGATTCTAATGACGCAAAAGAAGTAAATCAGCATGGTTAACTATTTAAAGAATCATTTTATTGCTGTTACTGTAAGCGATCGACCGATATTGGCTTTTACTGATACCGATAACGAAGTTGCGCAGTACCTGCTGATAACCAATTTTTAATGTTAAAAATAGTTTTAGTTTTTAATATTGTAGTTTTTTATATTAATACTGAGTGAAAATATAACAAAGTAAAAAGTTGCTGAACTTTATTAAACAAATCAACAGTACTGACTGTACCATGAAAATGTACTGTACTTTTAAAAATGAAGTAAAGCTCTGTATATACGTATGTGTGTATGAGAGAGTGTGTGTGTGTGTGTGTGTGTGTGTTTATATATTATTTATATATATATATATATATATATATATATATAATATATATGTGTGTGTGTGTGTGTGTGTATGTATGTATATATCTCGGCAAAACCGATCAAACGGTCGAGCTCTAGTTATCATCATAGTGTAAAGCTCATGCTTGGTGTGATGTGCAGGTCTTGTCCAGAATGCCGAGTGGTGTCCGAGTTCGTTATTCCCAGCATGTACTGGGTGGAAGATCAGGAGGAAAAGAATCGTCTCATTGAAGAGTTCAAATCTGGAGTCAGGTGAGAAACTAAAAGCGTAATCCTCATTTTTCATGACTACAATAGTGCCTTCCCACTGGACAGTGGAGTACAGTAAGGTAAGGAATCTGTGATCCAACATGTGCTGTAACTAAGCACCCTTGCTGAGTTTTATTATCTTCTTGTTACCAGAGTACCAAGTGTACCAAACATTGACATTTGTGTGGAGCTATAAATACCGCAGACTATCACTTGATCAGACGCCATGGTCACAGAATATTTATGAGTTGCCACTTGAGTCAGACAACAAAAAAAACACAGTAGCTAGAATGATGAACAGCAATTATCAGTTGCTGCATAGTGTCTGTTTGCCAAAGTTAAATATTCTTTCCATTTGCCCATTTTAGCACCTTTATGAGGTTGCACGCTAATAAATGTCATGTTTCAGATTTGTTTTTGTTTTTCTTGCCATTGGTGCTTCATCTTTACAGTATCTCACAAAACTGAGTACACCCCTCACATTTTTGAAAATAGGCCATCTTTATGTAGAGCAACAATTCTTTTTTTCAGATCCTCAGAGAGTTCTTTGCCATGAGGTGTAATGTTAAACTTCCAGTGACCAGTATGAGGGAGTGTGAGAGCGATGACACCAAATTTAACACACCTGCTCCCCATTCGCACCTGAGACCTTGTAACACTAACAAGTCACATGACACCGGGGAGGGAAAATGGCTAACTGGGCCCAATGTGGACATTTTCACTTAGGGGTGTACTCACTTTTGTTGCCAGCGGTTTAGACATTAATGGCTGTGAGTTGAGTTATTTTGAGGGGACGGTAAATTTACACTGTTACACAAGCTGTACACTCATTACTTTACATTGTAGCAGTGTCATTTCTTCAGTGCTGTCACATGAAAAGTTATCAAATATTTACAAAAATGTGAGGGGTGTACTGACTTTTGTGAGATACTGTGAATCCCAAATTGCCTCCTCTTCACTACATATGCTCACTATTAGGTAGGGTAAAACAGTGGTATTGTAGAATGTGTGTCCTGCCACAGAAATATGCGATACCTCGAGTTAGATTTTTTTTATTGTAGTTTAATATTCTCTGAAAGGTTGCACACACCATTGAGTGCACTTTCACTTCATTTCTCTATTTGCATGTGCAACAAACTTTCTGTAACAGGCCACAGTGCCACAAATACATTTTTGACATAAAGATTTTTGAACAACTGATCGCTTTATAAAATATGTAAATGACTTTTGAAGTTCAAGGTAATATGTTACTGAGGCCCAACACAAGTCACCCCACTTCCTTCAGAAAACTTTCACATCTACTGTTATCCGGTTCTTTAATTAGGTTCTTTCTTTTCACACCAGAACTGTCTCAATTAGTGGTAGGAAATAGGACAAAAATATCATATCTTAACCTGAAGAAATTTTCCACGTATGTTCTAAGAAACACAATAGGTTGGTTTCTAGGTAACTGCCAACAAAACAAAATTAGCAAAAAAAAAAAAAAAAAAACAGGGGAAAACATTTAGTTAAATATTCTGGTTTAATGGCGACAAAAAATGTTTAACGTCAAATATTTGCAAGATATTTTATAAAGATCAGTTTGTAATTGTTATTAAAAAAATTTTTATAAAGTATACAATAATACCTGTGATTATTTTATAATGTAATTATAATGTACCACAATATCAATATTATTTCATAATATTGCCCAGGTATAGTCACAGTGCAGGGTTTGTTAGTTTTGTTGTTGTTTTTTTTCCATCATCTCTGAGTGATGGGGCAAATGCTTTTCTGTTGTGCCACTCGGGAGTCCCACAGTGATGTTTTAGTTAAACTTTTGTGTGGTGAAGTGTAAATGACATGACGTGCAGCCCCATGAATTCGATTCAATTCAGCTTTATTTGTATAGCGCTTTTAACAATGGGCATTATCACAAAGCAGCTTTACAGAAACATATAAGTTCAGGATATACATTTTCAGTTTATATATTTATCCTTAATAAGCAAGCCAGAGGTGACAGTAGCAAGGAAAAACTCTCTGAGACGAGACGAGGAAGAAACCTCGAGAGGAACCCAATTCAAAAGGCAACCCATCCTCATCTGGGTGATGACTAATCATTAATTCCCTTCTGTAACTGTGCATTACATGGTCAAAAAGTGCAGCTGTGTAACCAGGAAATCCATTCTAGTTTTCACATGAAGTCTGTGTTGTTGAAGTTATGAACTGTTCAGTGATGGAGAATTGACTGAAAGGCTGTTCGTATCAGGTGCCATCCAAAGACGACATCATGGTTTTTAAGTGGTGCCATCCTCAGAAATCTTATTGAACCTTGGCTGTCCATGTGGGGCCATCCTCAGCAACATCGAGTGATTTCCAAGTGAAATGTCAAAGGTTAACAGGCCAGTCCTTAGAAGTCTGCTATAGGCTACCCTACAGTGCAGGTTATGAACTGCTTTTGATCTTGCTGAAGCACTAAATAATTGAAAAATATCCTTTGCTGAAGAAGCTAGGGCTAGCAGAGTCCAGGTTGGGTTTTTTCCTGTCATAGGTTTATCATCATCATTCCCCCAGTGGGCATTTTTTATTATTATTATTATTATTATTATTATTATTATTATTATTTTGGTTTTTTTTAAATGTGTGTATTTACACTTGCTTGGTGTAATGCTTTCTCCCCACTGAAACTGCTCCATGTGTTTCGCAGTAAAAAACCATGCAAGTATTTTGACCAGGGAAGAGGAACGTGTCCGTTCGGAGGGAAATGTTTCTACATGCACGCCTACCCCGATGGAACACGGGCTGAACCGGACAAGCCTCGAAAGCAGCTCAGCTCAGAAGGAAACGTTCGGGTAACACTTCTAATTAAACACTACTAACTACATTATTCACAGTAGTATTAGTTAAACAGTGCTTTACTGATGAACATGGGATTTCTCAGACTCGCATATAAAACAACCTACGTACTGAAATAAGCACATGGAAACAGTTACGTAATTCTCAAATCAGGGCAGAAGTTCACTGCGCATGTCATGGCCGAGAGCGCTCAATTGCACTTTACAAATGAACTGCATTCGGTGAGTAGTAAGCGCCCCCTAGTGCTGTGCATGTTTATTACTTCAAACTAGCATTGCATTCATGAATGGTGTTTTCATAGACAAATTAACAGACTGCACTGTTTAATGCTCAATTCTGATTGGTCAGAAGATGCTGATTAATCTTCTACAACTGCAGGTCTGCCAATAAAGCCCTCTGCAAGGGTTATATTAATGCTCTTGTTCTAATTCATTATCTTTTATATAGTAACGACTCGCACAGGGACTTGTACGACAGGTACGACAGACGCTCCACATAAAAATGTGTGTAATCGATGATATGGCGACGTAGTCCATGAGGAGACATTTGCTTTACGAATTCAGCCGGTTTTCTCGGCTGACCGATATATCGGTCTAGCCGTAAATGTTACATCTGTATCATTACCGCAGCCTATTCTGACACAGATGGTCGTCTGAACCCCTTCCAAGCGACTCAAATCAAATGAGTCAATACACAAAGCACAAGGGAATGCAAAGTGTTTCATCTAAACACTAAAACAGGCCACAACATCTCCTCAGTGTGAAGCAGTTAAACAGTTAGTGTGAAAGAACACTAGAATCAGTACTCAGTCAGTCACAGCTCGTTCCTTTGATTTTAGGTGGTGTATGAGAGTCGTGGACATTTTTGCATTTATGGTGTCCATGATATCAGGGTTCTGAAGTAGTGTAGAGTATAAAAGCACTCGAAGCATCCAATCCAATTTTATATCCAACCTAAATAGATGGTTTAAAATAGTGTGCTTTAAAACGAGTGGGAATGATTTACAAGGTGAAGCTTGGTGCTTCCTTTCTAACGCTGTTTTATTGCACTTATTTAAGTGACTCGGTGTGCTGATACACGTCTGGTTCACTCGAGCCTCAGGCCTGAGCTAAGAATAACAGGCATGATGGAAGCTGCCGGTCCTAGTGAAGGCATCGTGGCTTCATTCCCATCTCCAATGTCAAATCAAAACCGCTCTGTATCAAATCTTTCAAACATCAGATAACACATTCTCCAGTCACCTCAAATGATTTAAACATGCAGTTTGCAGAGTGCTCAAAGTCCCCGTGAAATCAAAAGGGAAGTTTTGTGGCTTTTAGTACGAATGTTCTAAGCAGCTAGTGTGCTCCAAAGCATTGATAATATTCGCATTTAGAAGATGTATGCATTCAAAATGTACAGTCTCTCTCTACCATCAGTACGGATCAACAGTTTTGTTGATTCTGCACTTCAGCTTCTCATCAGATTTTCTGTCCAATCAAATGCTCTCTAGAATCTGAAGCGTCCCGCTCCTTATATGAAAATCGCCGCAGTTGCCGTTGTCGAGCGAGAGAAATCATATCAGCAAGCATGGGTCGTAAATGTGTCTTTGGCTGTTGGAACGTGCTCGTTTTATTCAGTTTTCCAGTCCTAAGAAGGAAACAGCTTGAATTTGTTCTCTTTCAATTCTTTCTCAAGTGCGGCTTAGCCCGGGTTTAACATAGCCCGTGAGGTAAGCTAAACGCAATTGGCTATTTAAAAGGGGGGAGGAGCCACTCAGTATGTCTTACCCCGTCTTCCTGTTTTAATGGAAATTGTCAACACGTCGAATAACGCTGCACTTCAGGGACCTTTAACTGGTGTCTACAAGTTGTTGTTGTTATTATTATTATTATCTTCAGTGCAAAACATAATTGACAAGACACCAAAGCTTTTTGTGGCTCATCATGTACATTTGGGACAGCGGTGGTTCATCCATAGGAGCAGGTGGGGCAGAGCCCAGCTGTATACTGTATATCAGCTGTTCAACAAATGTTCATTTTCATCAAGACATCATTCAGAAGTCTATACCTTTTTATAAGTTTTGCTGAAGTATTATTTACTTCTTTTGAGTGACCAAAAATGTTTGTTTTACAGATATAAGGCAAGGTTTCATAGAGTAATATTTAAGCCTTTCTAGATGTTTCGCAGTCATGTGGCGTGAATGCTCACTGCCACATTTAGCACCAATGGAGCTATTGTTGCTCACATTTTGAACCAGTAAATAGTTAATAAAGGCCTGTTGGGGCAAGAATCATGCTGCCCCATGCTCACGCTGTGTGTGTATAAATGCAGTAGCGAGCAGTGGAAAGGACTGTTACTTACCTCTTCTGTGTTCATCTCACACTGTGACAATGGCGACATGACATCTATTTAGTCCATAGTTTTCAGTCCTTTCCCTGATTAAGGATGAAAAGTTGTGATTAGCAAATTTAACCTTCACTGTTCTCTAGCTAAGAAGGTTGTTAATGTGTATTTGGTGTGCAATTTCCAGCAAACAGGACCATCCTAATTGCACCAGTTGCTTATAAAATCATAAAGCTAGGATCGCAAAACCTGCTCAACGTAATGAACTAAATATCTTTATAAAAGAGGCAAATTAAAAACGAGGCGGCAGAGTTCTGTCCGAGATGTGTCAGGCTGTGCTGTATATTAAAGAGATGAGACCGATTAATGTAGTAATAATTATTTCTTTATTTTTGCTTTCTGTTTCTGTCAAGTTCTTGAATTCTGTACGTCTGTGGGATTTCATCGAGGAACGAGAGCATCGTGCGGTTCCACAGTACGAAGACGAGGTCAACGACCTGGGCGAACTCTTCATGCAGCTCTCTGGCGCCGGAGAAGAAAGTGGGACATCAGCATCACCCTGATCTCTTCAGCTTACACACACTCGCAGACCTGTAGGCCGACCACGGCAAGCCATGGTTTCATAACTTTGGTAACTGTGTATGTAATCCGGGCAATAAAAATGTACTCACTGGTAAACATTTCCCTGTTTATGGCTCGACATGGTTTTCTTAAAAAAAAAAAAAAACAAAACTACTTTTTACCTGTGGTACATTTTTTGTGGTATATTACACTATGTTTATCATGAAAATATTTAAAGGCACATGTATTGTTTGTGTAAGCTGCTATATTTTCCTGAGGTGTGTTTAGAATTTTGCAGGATTGAACAGATTTTTAATATGTCCAAAGAAAATTAGCCGTCAAATAATAAAAGAAAAAAAAGGACTGCAAAAACCTGCTGGCACACCATAAACACACTCAAGTAGTGTGAGTGTTAAACAAGTATCGTGTATTATTTTTAAAAATATATATACTGTAATTGTTGCACTTAGATCCATTTACACAGACACAACAACTCTATCTTTGAGAAACATATTGGCAGTTTTTAGGACCGTTTAGATCGAACTACATGCTGTTGATGTCAATACTAGAAAAGGTTTAAGTCTGTACCATCATGTGCACACAAGGCTCGAAGGTATAGTCAGGTAGAAACGTCCCTCTACTACCAATTAGTGTTTCTCAAAAGCTGATACAGTAGTTTATCCATGTTGTTTGAGTTATTTATTTAAAACTGAGGCAGATATTAGTTGTTTGAGATCCTAGAATGAAATAAAAAAAAATTAAAAATTTAAAAAGATTACCTGAATGTCCTGTATGCTTCTTGTTCAAGTATTGTGACAGCATATACGTATTATTGTGAAAGTAATACGTACACCCCATGGAAATTGTAGGCTTTTTTTTTTTGTACATATTTGGACAAGCAAACAGTTGATCCTCTTTGAAACGGTGCCTATTAATAAAGGTGATTATCAAATAGCACATAAAACTGGCATTTTGTAGTAATTTTCACAATTTAAATGAACAAAAAAGAAACAGATCAGTCATATAGAAAAAAGTAAGTACACGCCTTCAAATCCATAAAATTAGAAGCAGGTCTTCAAGATTGGGTGCCAGTGAGTGGAACTTGTCTTATTTATACCTCTCTCGTATCTAGTGTCTGGTGTTCACTTTGCTGTTAAGGTGTGTGGTGTCATCGTGCCGGAGTCTGGCAAGGGATCTAAAAAGATCTTCAAATTATTTGAAATACATCATTCCACTGTATGGAAAATAATCTACCAATGGAGTGGATTTCAAACGTCTGCCAATTTGTCCAGGACTGGCTGTCTGATGCAAAAAAGAAGTCTCCAAGAACCCCAAAATTTCATCACAGGATCTGCAAGTAGGTCTTGCAGCTAATGGTGTCAAAGTGCACGCTTCTACAGTCAGAAAGAGATTGTACAATTTTGACCTGCATGGGAGGCGTGCCAGGAAAAAGCCTTTTCAAGACTACAGTTTGCCAGTGATCATATAGACAAAGACCAGGCCTTTTGGAATAATGAGCTCTGGACAGATGAATCAAAGATAGAGTTGTTTGGCCACAGTAACAGCAGACATGTTTGGTGCAGACCAAAGGCGTGTTTCAGGAGGAGCACCTCATACCAACTGTGAAGCACGGTGGGGGAAATGTAATGGTTTGGGGTTGCTTCTCTGCATCATGGACTGGAAGGCTTACATTCATTGACTGTGAATTCATCATATCAAGGAGTGCTTGAGGATAACGTGAAGCAATCTGTCCAAAAGTTGAACCTAAAGTGGACCTTTCAACAGGATACTGATCCTAAGCACACGATAAAATCCACCAAGGAACGGCTCAGAAAGAAGAAATGGAGGGTTATGGAATGGCCTAGTCAAAACCCGGATTTGAATCCCATTGAAATGTCGTGGGGGGATTTGAAACTGCAGTACATGAAAGAAAACCCTCAAACATCTCGCAACTGAAAGAATATCGCATGGAAGAGTGTTCAAAAATTCCAGCAAGCCTGGTGGACAGTTATGTAAAATGCCTACAAGAAGTTATTTCTGATAAAGGGGGCAAAACTAGCTTCTGAGGCCAAGGGTGTACTTACTTTTTCCACAGAAAAACATCACATCTATAGATATTTCTGTTTAATAAATGATTGAAACAGCTCATTGTCCTTGTGGTTTTGTTCAAGTTTATCAACTTTATTAGCAGGAACTGTTTCAAACATGATCAAATGTTTGCTTGTCCAAATATGTAAAAAAAAAAAAAAAAAAAAAAGCAGCAAACAATTTCCTTCGAGTGTAATCATTTTTTTCACATGGCTGTATGTTTCATTCAAATGGTAACAAATAAGTGTTCATTTTTAGCTCTTAATAAAAGGCTCCCATTTTTTAAATCCCAATCTCATAGAAAAGTTTTAGTATTCCCATCAGCTGGGTATGTGTAAACAGTGTGGCATCTTTTAAGGCGAGTGTGATCATTTAGGTATGTAGCTTGCACAGTGGTAAACTGGAAGCTGCAAGATGCCCTTATACACACACACACCGATCAGCCATAACATTAAAACTACCTGCCTGATATTGTGTCCGTCCCCCTTGTGCTGCCAAAACAGCTCTGACCAGTCGAGGCATTGTTTCCACAAGACCTCTGAAGGTGTGCTGTGGTATCTGGCACCAGGATGTTAGCAGCAGATCCCTAAAGTTCTGTTAGTCGTGAAGTGGGGCCTTCACGGATCAGACTTGTTTGTCCAGCACATCCCACAGATGCTCGATCAGATTGAGATCTGGGGAATTTGGAGGCCGAGTCAACACCTTGAACTCTTCGTCATGTTCCTCAAACCGTTCATGAGCAATGTTTGTAGTGTGTCAGGGCGAATTATCCTGCTGAAAGAGGCCACTGATATCAGGGAATACCGTTGCCATGAAGGGATGTACTTGGTCTGCAACAGTGTTTAGGTAGGTGGTATGTCTCAAATTAACATCCACATGAATGCCAGGACCCAAAGTTTCCCAGAAGAACATTACCCAGAGCATCACACCGCCTTCGTCCCATTGTGCATCCCGGTGCCATTTCCTCCCTGGGTAAGTGACGCACACGCACCTCCACGTCCACGCGATAAAAGAAAACGTGATTCATCAGACCAGGTCACCTTCTGCCATTGCTCCATGGCCCAGTTCTGATGCCCTTTGTAGGGACTTTTGGCAGTGCGCAGGGGTCAGCGGCTATGCAGCAAGCTGCGAGGCACTTGTGTTCTGACATCATTCTATCATAACCAGCATCAACTCTTCTGTGAGATCGGACCAGATGGGCATGGACATCGATAAGCCTTGTGTGCCCATGACCCTGTCGCAGTTTTTGAGATGCTCTAACCCAGTCATCTAGCCATCACAATTCGGCCCTCGTCAAAGACGATCAGATCCTTACGCATGCCCATTTTTCCTGCTTCCAACACATCGACTTCGAGAACTGACTCTTCACATATCAGCAGTAATGGCTTCCTGCAAAAGTTGAAAGAAATGAAAGCAAATCCACTAAATTCCCATGCTTCCCAAGGCATCCACCAAAAATACAGAACAATAGCTGCATTTAAAACAGTGCACACTTAAAATAATAGCAAGACAGTACACACAAAACCCCATGTTCCCAGACTGTACAGTAATTCAGACCAAACGGTGTATTTAACTCAAGTTTATTAAAATACAAAGCATTAACAGTCTTTCAAGTGCAAGTTGGACCTCGCTAAAGAACACCAGGTCAAAAATCAAAGAAAATGCCTTATAATCTCAATAATAATCATTGCGATGCGCTCATTTTTTTAATTCTCAAATTATATACAACCCTAGAAAGACAAATTAAAAAGGGAAAATCCCTGATACGCGATAAAAGAGATTTAAAAGGATACATCTGAAGTATGCACCTGACTTTGCTTTAGGAGGACGATCAGTCTACACCTTCAAATGAGTTGGAACATCTGGAAACGATCCAATTCTAGTTAGATGGTTAAATGAAAAAGGAATATGACTAGTAAGTGAAGAGTCCCATAGCCCTTCGTCTGGGAATTTTGTAGGTCGGGTTTTGCTGTTAAAATTTTGTGCGCGTTCACAAGCCGTAGCAAGAGCTCAGCTCCCGCAGACAACCAAAACCTCACGTAGTCAGATTCTATACTCTCGTAAAAATGGTGAAATGAATGAAGGAAAAAAAAAACCTATTAGGTTGAGGAAGGATAGATTATTTGATGGATTTGTAAAACGAACACACTGATCCAATACTGAATGTGAACCTGGTCCAATACAGGCCTGAAACACTGGACTGGTGTCTGGTGTGTTTCATGCCATGAAATGTGTATTATGTTGATGAACACAACACGGACCATGCATTTAAGGACACAGGTCAAGTCTTAAATCCCACCATCAGGCCTTAGTTCCTGAGAGGATGTCAGGATTGGATCGGTATTGACGATCGGATAATGCTCGGAGCTTTGATATAGTATTGAAGACCAGCCGACCCTGAAGAGGAGTGATGTCCAGTCCTGCATTTTTACATTCGCGCTTGATAAAAAAAATAAATAAATAAATAAAAAGATGTTACGTGCAGCAGTTAGTAAGAAAGTGTGCAAGTAAAAGTTTTGTAGCGTTAACAGACGAGTGGCCTCTGCCCGACGGGCTTAACTGCACTGGTTGAACGCATCTGCAAACCACGTTTTTAATCACTTTCTAATGATCATGACCGTTAAGATTATTTGTAAAGTGTTAGATTTTCCCTCTTTCGGCTGAAGAGTGCCATTTTTGACCAATTTCAGCTGAAAAGTTGAAATTGAAACAAATCCAATTAACTGATGTTAACTATATGCTTGTTTAGTGTTAGCCAAGTCAAACATACTTTGATTTTATTTCACGTTAATGAACTCCAAACAGAAAGGGTAGGCGTCGCGTCTTTCAAGCGAGACAATCATTTCGAGACGAGGACAACAGCTGAAAGATTACTCGTGTGAGAATGGGGGGGGAAGGGCTAATAGAGACTTCAAAAACACTTACACAAATGTCAATCGGTGCAGATTCATGCGTCAACTGCTGTTTTTTTTTTTTGTTTAATTGGGCAGGGGAACTAAATAAATAAATAAAAACGCTGCTCTTTTGGTGCATTTTGAGTGACGACTCATCACAGCGTTTTCATTTTAAGCCACTATACCAGGAATTATGGATTGACCCAATATTTATGATGAAGCATGTGCAAGGTTATGTAGCTAAAACCCAGTCGTAGGGTATTAATAGTGTATTTAATGCACTGCTGTATACCTCATCACACCAAATGAGATAAATGGGAATAAATTAAGTATAATCTTTTTTAAAAAAAAAAAAAAAAAAAAAAAGTGCTCTCCAGGCATGCCTTTTACTCGACTGACCTTCGGCTACTGTGAAAGGAATGCAGTCAAACATGATGACTTGATTACATTACGGCAGAACCAAAATAAAATGCTGTAAAAGGCTTTTTCTACTCTTTGTGCTTCATTCTGAGAAATCGTTGAAAATACGGTAATGTGATTGATGTGCTCCAGGTCTAGCAGAAGGAACTTCTGGGAAAAAGAAGAAAGAAAAAAAAACACAGGCAGCCATATTAGAAGACAGGGAGCCTTGTGGAGGTCAGAGTGCAAATGCTGATGTCGTCCGTGTGAGCGGCTCTGTGAAGCGACGGCTCCGACGCGCTGCGGTTGATTTTGGGCAGGGAGTGTTGCAGCAGCTCTATTGAGGCCAGAATCTAGAGAGCAAAAGGAACACGTATCAATCTGCGACGCCCTTTAAATTTAGATTACCCCGCCATCTTTTTACAGTCGTACTCCAGAACAGTGGTGCTTTATTTAACGTAAAACCTGGTCTCAAGTGATGGTTGTGGCTTCACGGCACTTAAAACCTTCCTTGTGGTTGACTGGAAAACCGCCAGATATTTTGGCTCGGACTGAACGGTTATTATGGCAGAAAAGCTCTTCGTCTAAATACACACTTGTCTAGTAAAGTAAGTGTATTTACTTTAATCCCCACTTTTCGAAGGTGGGGTTAAAGCGTTTCTTGGCGTGCTTAAATTATATTAAATTACATGTAAAATCTAAAAAGACGGCCTGGTTTGATGGAACTTTGATTGTTAAGTTGGGAACAAAACAGAATTAAGGAATAAATCATGATTGGGCATGCTGTTATAGGAACACTAGGATGGTAGGATATGTTCCCACACCGATTTTGATTCTTCCCCCCCCATTAGCAGCACTTCCAAAGCATTTACTCCTTTTATACCACAGCGATTTGCCAACAATTACATTTTTTTTAAAAAATTAAAAAATTAATGAACACCAAATACTTTTTATCCTTTTATAGTTAATGTTAATGTTATGGAACATCTGCAACTCAATTTGGTTCCCGTCATCACTTGCGTTATAACAGCTATAAGCAGACGTTCCCTCACCAGCATCTCTTCTTTTCTTACTGGCTTTATGTGGGGGGGGGGGATTTTTTTTAAAAAGCAGCTTGTCATATTACCAAGCTTGCCACGTTCTTTGTTAAATAACATTTTTTAATACGTTCGTTATTAGCCTTAGATTATGTGCTGCGCCCATCGTACAAGTCCCTATGACTGAACGGTGACTATAGAAACCATAAAGTATTTAAAGGAATAAATAAATAAAAGCATGTTAATATAAACCTATCATTTGAATTACAGATGACGCTACTGACCAATCAGATTCGAGCATTTAAAAGCACTGTGGTATAAGGGTTTAGAATAGAGATGATGTGAAATTGTGCCGATGAACATATTTCAAGACCAAACCAAGAACACCACGTTAAACAGTGATTACTTGAGGGAATAGCGGCCTGTCGTCTTTCGACTTCTTAATGCAGTCGGCGACGAGTCTCTTCATAGCTTTGGGGCAGCTCTTATACAGCTTGCTCAGGTCTGGAGACAAGTAACCTCTTCCTACCATGAAGATGATCTACAGAAGAGATTATTATAATTATTCCACCGTGCAATACAGAAAGCCTGCAACAGAAAATCAGCATTCTTTACCAAATATACAAACCCAATTAGATGTTTGAACTGAAAATTGCAAGACTAGGACTATGTAGCTTGTCTAAAGAAATGCGTGAGGGAGGCTCCTCTGCCACAAATTGCCAAGTAGAACTGGATCCCCAGTGCCCACTAATGTTTGAGGCTAAATTTAGTGTCTAGGCTCTGTGTAAGTTATATTCCACCAACTTGGAGTCACTGCTGATGAACCTGAACAGCATCAGAACTATATGAAGAACTACAGGGCTACATTCAGTTATGACTTACATTGTGTTTGTGCTACACTGGTACACAAATTATCCATAGCAGCTAGCGAGCGTTTCTCTATATTTTGAGTAGTAAAAATTACTCAGCAAGCCAGTGACTTGCATGTAAGCAAGGGATATGCAACCAAATATTAATTGTCATTTGATTGAATGTACTTTAAGACCATCTGTTACCATACTTTTGCTCACCTTTGCTGTAATCAAAGTTGCCATGTTCTAAGTTGAACACATCGAGATGTAAACACGAGCCGAAATTTTGATCTATACTTTCGTGATTTCAAACCCAAATGTCTTCAATGTATAGCGAAAACAAAAGGAATTGGCCTTGTTGTTCCAATACTTTTGGAGAGAACTGTATATACACAAATGGGGACAAATTATGGGAGGACAACAACGTAAACTTTTTTAGTAAGGTGTTTACCCACCACAAAAATCACTCAAACAACATCAAATGCACCGTAGCGTAGATTCGATCATTCTCTGGAAGAGTACTGGAGGAATGAACACGATTCCTCCAAAAGATATTCTTTAAGTTGGTGTTTTGATGATTGCGGTAGAGTGCGCTGTCTAAAATGTTGCTCCAAAATCATTTAGTGTTTAATTAGGGGGATCTGGTGACTGGAAAGGCCATAGCATGTGATTTATATTACGGTCATCCTCATCAAATCATTCAATGAGCCGTGGATGGGGGCAGAGTCACCCTGGAAGAGACCACTCCCAACAGCATAGAAATGCTTCATCGTAGGATAAAAGTCATCAGTCAGAAGAATTTTGTACTTGTTTGCAGTGATGTCTCTCTCTAAATAGACTAAATGTACCCAACCCATGACAGTAAAATGGCACATACACATAACAGAGCCACCATTTTGTCCTCTAATTTGTCCCCCATCTATATGCATCATAATTTCCCTTTTACATTTTTAATTTAGGCACAAGTGGGATTGTTGGGTTTTTTTTTTTTAAACAAAAAATGTATTCGCTGCGATTTGTGTAGTTACCTGGTCTCTGTTCGCAACCATAGAATACGGGAGCTCCCCGGTCATCAGCTCATAAAGCACGATACCGTAGGCGTAGACGTCTGACTGGAAACTGTAGGGATTACTGTCCTGCATCCTGATCACCTCAGGAGCCTGGAGCACAGAAATGGCTTTTGCTTAGGTTACATTGCTAGTAGTGCATAGAAGCATGTTCAATTTCCCTGTTCTGTTAGGCAAGTACAATGAGGTCAAATCAAACGACGTGACAGTCAGAATTATTTCGGTTTTTTCGTCCTACCATCCAAAGAATGGATCCCGAAGGCTGCTCTACTTGCTGCGAGCCGCTCCACCTCGTCTTCACCGTGGCCAAACCGAAGTCTCCGATCTTCACCGTTAAGCCTTCATGGAGAAAGATGTCTAGGGATGTGATGTAAGGGCTGAGATAACTCACAGGATGCCATGCGACAAACAATCCTGGCGACGACATGCCCCTGGCTGCTGCTGTTTGACTGCTGATCTTTGACCTGTGACCAACCAGTATACTGACTGCAATGTTGGTTAGAATATTTGAATCCTAAGACTATTAACACACACTCAGAGGAGCAATTTTTCACAGCCTTCTAAGCTCATATTTACCAAGGGTGCTAATATTAGTGAAGGGCACTGTATATAAAGACTTAAGCATGTATTCATGAAAAGGATTTTGCGTGAAATAGACATCGATTACTGGTTAGATACTTTCAACTAAGTAAACGAATGGGTGTAAATGTAAACTTTTTGCCAACCTATTCGTTTACTTATATTCCTTTATTGTAGTTTGGCAAGATATTCATTTGTAAACAAAAGAAATGCTTGGTATGCTAGTCATAAATGTTTAAAACACAGGCTTTACAGTAAGTGTTATTTCTTTCTCCTAGTCTTTCTCCACTTCATACGAGTTTATTAAAGGATACTGTTTGACTTCATGTCCCGGTGGATTATGTTCTTTGCATGCAAATAGCTAGGAGGAATATAAAAAAAAATTATTATTTTTTTTAAATGTAAAATAAGCTGACAACCACGAGATACAACACAACACACCACACCACACTGACAACCATTACTTGTTATCCGCATTGCAGGAGAACTATCCTTTTCTCTCAAGTGTGAAAAAAATGCCTCCATGTTTACATATAAAACACCCCTATATTGAGTGAACTCTTAGCCCTTTTCTAAAAACAGACACATTCACTTGTTGATGGGGTGGAAAAAGTCCAAACTTAATCTGCTATGGAAAACACAAATGCTGCAGACTGTTTGAAAATGACTCTCCACCTCATTAAGCACGGCACTCAACTCCCCGACTCTCGGCTCAACACGACGCAATGAATATTCAAGCCTAACCTTAGTATTATATTACTGTATTACTAGAATACCACGTCTAGTGATGCATCATATGAGATCACTATGCGTAGATTTCTCGACAGTAGAGCCGTTGATTATTGCGGCTCTAAAGCTTTCCTCGTTAACTCACTCCATGCCTTGAGCGGTCTGTCTGGCGATATCGATCAGCTGGAACAGCTGCAGTTTGGTGTCCTGGACGTGCAGGTGTTTATAAAGGCTGCTTCCTTCACACCACTGAGTCACGATGGCCAGGTTATCTTTGGTCATGTAGCCCATAAATAGCAAGATATTGACATGTCGAGTCTTTCTGTAGGGGTTAGATCAGAGACATAGAAGATGGCAGGTCAGGTCAGAACTAAAGGCTTTATTCCAGAGACGTGCTCTGAGCAAAAGAAGCACATGCAATAGTCAGGTGCTAACAGTGGCTAGCATTAAATGAACGGTGACATAATAAGCATGAATAACAGTGGTGACATTCTTTTGTTTTAGCATAGGGGATGAGTTGACATTTCCATTTTCAAGAGATACAGTCCCCTCTGAAACTACTGGAACAGTAAGGCCAATGAAATTTTTTGTGCTGTACACCAAAGGCATTTGGGTTTGAGATCAAAAGATGGATATGAGACGGGAGTTTAGAATTTCAGCTTTTATTTCCTGGTATTTACATCCAGATGTGTTAAGCAACGTAAAACATAGAACCATTTGTATCAGACCACCAGATTTTTAGGCAAGCAAAAGTATAGGAACAGATCAGTCGAAAAACATAAAAGTAAATAACACTCAGATACCTTCACCCTGCTACCGATGGTTGTTTTTGGGTTTTTCTTCACAGCTCTCAATGTTTGTCAGCAGTAGTTGTTGTTTTCCTTGGCCGACCCATTCGGTGTCTGTTTCTCAGCACACCAGTCCTTTCTTTCTTTTTCAGGACATTCCAAATGGTTATATTGGTTATGCCCAATGTTTCTGCAATGCCTCAGATTGATTTTTCCCTCTTTTTTCAGCTTCAAAATGGCTTGCTTTTCTCCCATAGACGGCTCTCTGATCTTCATGTTGGCTTAACCTTTTTAATAACAAATGCAGTCTTCAGGTGAAACTGAAGGCTAAAACCAACAGTATATGTTCGGAGGTATTTATCGTTTAAACAAATCAATCTAACAGGACACACCTGGGTACCAAGAAATACCGGTCAGTCACATGTTCCAATATTTTTGCTCACCTCAAAACTGTGTGATCTGATACAAAATGTGCTATATTACCTGGGTTCCCTAATCCCTCACAAATACCTTCTTGATTTGCATTATTGCTGGAGAAATATCTCCCCATACTGTCTCACCTCAGAACCGCCACCTCATTGCGAAAGGCCTGAAACTGCTCTGGCGTAGGATCTTTGACCTTTAAAATCTTCACCGCAACATCACCTAAATGGAGGTGCACAGGGTAAGTCCAGCTTGTCATGAGTAGTACAGAGCAACAAAACACTGTTACATGCAAGTTGTCTTTGTACATCTAAACAAGTATAAAAAAAATAAAAATAAAAAATTATATTTTTCAAACATTCAAATATAAACCAGCGACAAGACCAGAAATGATTGAACAATGGGTGGGCCTGGGTAAACTAGAGGGCTAGAGTCTGACAAGAAAAATCAAAAGAACTCAAATGTTTGCAGAAAGTGGCCAACAAGTTGAAAAGCTATTACTCGAGGTTTGTTCTTGCGCTAGGTTGGTAACCCTGCTCATGGTCTAATTCACTTCAGTTCAGAACACATTGTGCCATCTTCACAAATGCCAGTTGTTTACTGTAGTGCACACACACACACACACACACACACACACACACACACGTTGCCACTTGCTACAGACGATAAAGAACAAAACATTTCAGGAACTTTGCCAATCTGTAGGCTTAAAGGGTCATGTCGTTCCAAACCCGTAAGACTTTTGTTCATCTTCGGAACACAAATGAAAACATTTCATTTGAGATTTCAGACCCTCCATTTACAGTCCAAGTAACCAAAACTTTCAAGCTCCAAAACGGCATCGTAAAAGTAATTACATTACTCCCGATTTTATGAAGCAATACGAATGCTTTGCATGTGCAAAAAAAACAAACAAACACACAACTAAAATTAAGTCTCAATTCACAAAATATCTTCACTTCCGCATAGATCTCTGACGCACAGCTCCAGGGTCCCATTGTATCGCGAGAGCGGAGAGGTTTCATTAAAACGTCTTCATTTGTGTTCTGAAGAAGAACGAAAGTCTTATGGGACATGAGGGCGAGTAATTGATGACAAAAACTTTCATTTCGGGGTGAACTATATCCCTTTAACATGAACACAACAAAAGGTCTGTCACAGGCTGATCAACTCAAATGGAAAAAATAAATAAATAAATAAAAAGTTTTATTCAAACGTTACGTTTCCTACGGGCAATGTGGTCTATGCAGGCTTAGGCTTGAACTGCAAGGGAATATCTATGCAATGAAATTAGGACGTAATATTGTTCCAGAACAAGCAAACGTATCATTACTTGTTTCAAGTAAGCATTCTTTTAAATCTATGAGGAGAACCGTTATAACGGTCTGTCGGATTAGTCTTTGATTGTGGGGACATTTTATCCCAGTTAAAAATGACTGTTTTAGCATTGCAACATGCTAAACCCCAACAAACTGCAGTTCAGATCTGTAACTCCTGGATGAGTCTGATCTCCACTCTGACCGCGTGTTCCTGTGTTAAAAGAAACTGAAATGCGTTTCATGTTATGTTCTCTAAATACAGTGTACGAGTGGCAGGGGAAAAGGCAGTGAACGGCGTCCGTTTCAGAGAATGGTAAACTGTTTATTGAAGTAGCCTGCTACATGGTAGCACATTGCACAGAAAGGTCACCGGTTGCTGAGTAATATCACTCAAAGCGCCTTCTCAATGTGGCAGCTCCTAGTGAACGAGAACTTTGTTTTTTTTTAAGTGAATACTGTTAACAAGACCACAGTGTAACCCCTAGCTCCAAGAGAGGTTTTTTTGGGGGTGGGGCAGTGATATAAATAGGGGACATCAATGCAACTCTGTGTCCTGAGTTTTGGGATTTTATCATAATGTAAGTGCATTGGGTCCAATTTCCCCAAATAACGATACCCGACTGTGGCAGTGCTATGAAGTCACGTTACGCGAAAGAGAGTCAATCGCTGGTGTTCATCACCAATGATGACAAACCCAAACAAGTCTTCTTGTGAACAAATTGAAATGGATTTGCTCAGGTTTATTGAAAACTCGTAAAAACAGGAAATAGCAAACAGCATATCGATTTGTTCACTTCCCCAAAAGACAGGTTTGGTTTAATATTATTTGCTTGAGTTCTCGAACAGCCAGAATACATATAAAACAGAACTGTTGAGTGGTTGTTTAACAGTTAAGGCTCTGGGTTACTGACCACGGGGTTCAAGCCCCAGCACCACCAAGCTGCCACTGTTGGGACCTTAACCATATCTGCTCCAGGGGTGCCGTATCATGGATAGCTGAGATATGTGGAAAAAAAGAATTTCACTGGGCTGTAATATATATATATATAACAAATAAAGGCTTCTTCTTGTATAATACACTAAGTGGTGGCTCAGGGGTTCAGAACCAACCCTCAGGGCCCTTGAGCAAACCCTTTAAACGTCTCTCCTCCGGGGGTGTCGTTTCATGGCTGACCCTCTAATCCAAACTTTCTAACGAGCTGAAAAGAAAAGGTCTCTGAACGGCACTTAGGAATATCATAGAAATGCATACCAGCACTAAGCAAAAAGAGGTGGTTCGACAGCAGTACAGTGACAAAAATAAAGGTGTATGAAAAACCAGACCACAATTTGAAAAAAAACAAACACATAATGCACAGACTAGACAAGAATAGATACCAGGTGCATGCTTAAATTCTTCCCATCAGCTCTTATCTGATGCCCATAACCGGTTAGTGCATGACTTTGGCTTTGTGCACTCACTCTTATCGGACACTCCATCTTAAAACACTGAGCACAGGTACTGAGCAGGTGTACGGAACCCCTCGGTGGAGGAAGAGAGGGGATATATCATATCTCAAACATACACTAATCTCACTAGCAGCATGAGGTCCTTGCAGCCTATACACAGCTTTCTAGATATCATGCAGCCAATGCACCATGCATTCTTTATGCAACCTTGCTTGTTGAATAAACCATGGCATCCGAAGGGGAGGAGTAACTCTTCAGTCTGTATAAAAGGTGGTGCAATTTCCACTGAAACTTTGCAATGCACTTGCCCAACACACCAGAAGTCTCCTGTCCATTGTTTGCTTTGGTAGAGACTAACATCAATCATGTACAACTTTTCCTTTAATCCCAAGCACCATGTTAAATACCTATAATACTCACCATGCCATTTCCCTTTGAAAACCGTCCCAAATGACCCGGACCCAATACAGGAGTGCAGAACCACCTCGCTGGCATCAATCTCCCAGTAGTAGCAGGAGTCTCGCTTCTCCCTGGGCCGCTGAGGGGGAAGGAATTACACTTTATGAAGACAATTTTCAATATGGACTATTACATTTTTTAAAAATAAAATCAAAGCAAAGCAAAGAAGCACCTTCTCTTTTACCCTAATCGAGAAATGCAGATTGTATTAATATGCAAATATTACAATACATGTACACAATAAATAAATAACCAAATTATTTTGAGATTATACTCTGAAATCACTGTAAAATAAACAGAAATGTAATACAAATCAAATTTGTTGATGGGAGATTTCACCCAAAAATGCTGCCAAAGAAGAAATAATTGTACAACGAGGAAAATGTTTGAGCAAATGAATACCGAAAACCGGTTAGCAAAATTTCAACAAGGACCATGCCTTTATGTTTCCAGTCTGGCCGTGTGGAAAAAAAATACATTTTATTTCCAAATATGTACAACATCACAAAATTGTAACATCATATTTAATTTAAGAGCGATAAAATTCACAAGTGTATCAAAATGCTCGACATATCTGCAAGCCGAACACTGTATCGCAGATTTAAATAAAAGTGCATAACTTGTACATTAGAATATAATGAATAAAAATAAAGTAACGTTCGAGGAACTAGTCAAATGGATCAAGACAGACTAGCATGCAGTTCTAAAAATAAAAAATTTAAATTAAAGAGAGATTTAAAAACACATGATGAAACTTACTATTCGGTTTTTGTCCTGAGTATTAGATGAAGCCTTTTCTCTATGAACAGGGCCTGGAGTTTTGGGCTGAGACCACCCTGTGGGACTGAGATTAGGATGTCTTCCTGTGTGGGAAGGACATAAAAATGAGACAAAACTGACGTGAAAATGTCTTTGTAAGTCTTACTGAAATATCCTTATAAACATTCTCACCTGAGTCCTGATTTTTTGAGGCATCCTGTTGGGAAAGGAGGAAGACAAAAGGGTGTTTAGTTGTGAATCGGTATCAAAATGTAATGCATTTCAAATGGCTCAAAAGTGGAATGTGGAAAGTCCAGGTCTCGGTCACAATTCATATAGAAATTATCATACTTTCCAGACAATGCTTCACTCAGGAATATAAGACACTCCCTGCAAACTTCTGTCTTCTTAGGAAAAAAATGTATTGCTTTAGCATCTACAGAATGAGTCTATTTAGAGCCCACTAGCTTCGTGTAGTTTACTGTTCGCCCTGTTAGTGCTGCCGTAATTTGGCTCTTCAGTCGAAGCCCAGGCTACAGTCCTGATCTCAAAAGAACATGGGAAGAAAATCTCTCCATCTATATAGTGCTTTCGAAACAGGTTGATCTTTTTTTTTTTTTTTAAGGATCATATTCGGGATCAAAATTCTGTTACTTGTGATATAAACATGTGCAAATTATAGTTACAGTTCAAGCCTGTAGCGCTCAGAATCTAATTTTAAAAAATGTCAGAATTTGACCTTGTGAAGTGTTTCCCATGACACTACTCATTTAGTCTCAGATATATTTTTAATGCCAAAACTGACTCACAGGGAATAGGGAATACTTATGGTCTGGCCACCCAACTGCAGTTAGTTAAATCTAACACAATGAAGAGATTTATACAGAACCTTTAATAACCTTTAGTAAAAGGTCTGCACTTATATAGCACTTTTTTTTTTTGTTTTGTTTTGTTTTTTTTTAAATCTTAGCGGTTCTACAAAGCACTTTACACTGGTTCTCATTCATCCATTCACAATTACTGTTCCCACACAAGATGGACATAGAGCTCCCACACCTCCTAAATCCAAGTTTAACACCGGTACACCACTAAACCATGCTTGTGCCTATATATACACACACATAAATAAAGCCCTCATGCGAGTACAGGAGCAAAACAAAGAAAAAGGCGAACTCCCGTGAAGTCGGGTTTGGACTCCTCACCTCACATGAAGCCCCGCCTCCAGGCAGGCTGCTGCTGACCATGTGGACGTTGGGTGTGGACGTGGAGCGCTGTTTCTGGGAGAGAGAACCACTGGAGGGTGGCAAAGGCGCAATGTAGTTAAAGGCATGAGGTGTAGAGTGTCTGTGATAAGCGCTAAAAAAAATAAAAAAAATAATAAAAATAAAAAAAAACACGTCATTCTCAGACTTCATTCAAATACAACAACTATATGTAGAAATACTTCCTAAAAAATAATGCCGCAAAATCACTGTAAACACAGGTGTATGTTTGTTGTTGATCCAACTTCTAGAAGACTACACAGGCATCTGTGCCAGGTTCGAGACGTTTAGTAGTGTTGAGACAACTACAAACATGAGCCTCGAAGCACTGTGGTGGAAAATCATAACAATGACCAAGCATTTAATGTAGCTTCTTGAAGTGGGATTCCTGATCTAAAGACCTGATTAGATCCTTCTGATTTGTGCTAATGCATTCGTACTGAAGCTAATGCAGTGGCTTGATGCCTTTAATAATGGCTCAGGCCAGTTTGGTAGACACATTCCTGTAAAATCCTGCATTTCAATGCTGCTTAGTTGTTTGTTTTTTAAGTATTAGTTTGGCCAAAAATTTACTGTATCCAGTGTTTGGTATCCAGTGTTTGGTATCCAGCGTTTGGTATCCAGCGTTTGGTATCCAGCGTTTGGTATCCAGCGTTTGGTTCGTTAGGTTTATGAACAATGTGACTAAAGGAAGTCTCTCACACCAAGCTTTTTTGTACATACATGTCCAAATCTCCCTATTCTTCACCTCAACTGACGATGGTCAAGTACGTAAAAATCATCCATCCATTTTACATACCGTGTATCCTATGCAGAGAGCCTGGAACCTATCCTCAGGGCACAAAGAGGTTGACACCTTGGATGGGGTACTGACCCAACGCGGAGCACAACCGCACACACTCCAGACAATTTGAAAATGCCAATCAGCCTACAACGCATGGCTTTGGACTGGGGAAGGAAAAGCATGGGGAGAATATGCAACTCCATGCACACAGGGCAGAGGCGGGATTCAAACCTCCAACCTCAGGAGGCACCAGAGGTGCGAGGCAAAAGTGCTAGCAACTAAGCCACCGTGCCCCCTACATAAAATCATTTTTAAATAAACGTAGTGGTCATTTTTAACTTGTTATTTTTACTGGTTAGCTACATTAAGCTTTTAGCTCCAATGCAAAACTACAGAAGTAAATGTAAGACAGACACTCAACCTATCTTGACTGAATAAACTTGAGCTAAATGGGAAAACTATGTAAATATCATCGTCTTGCGCTTTGTACTGGTCCTGCCATCTACAAACCAACTTCACCAATGGCACTGTACACCGATAGAGTACAAGCATCTTAAATGTTTTTTACTCCAAAGTTCAAAAACTGCATCGCTTTTTTGTGTCTTCACTGTATTACTTTGCCTTCTTGGCTGCACATTATCTATACGTCAGTCTCGATAAAAGCTTTTAAGCTTCTGCCGAATGTTGGACCTCTTTCAACTGTTACTGTATCTCCAGTCCAACACTAATGTAATAAAGCCATATCTTGATTCCAACATCATCATTAAGAGAAGGTATATATGTGCAATGGTCCAGTCTTCTTATAGGCATGACATGGTAGCAGCAGTCCCTAATTTAAACTAGAGACCAGTTTGGAGAATTTTAGCCACGGTTGCCCAATCATTCCAGGAGGGACATTTTGCTGTGTTACTCATTAGCATTCATTTTGCAGGAACTCTGCCTGTTGTGTCTCACATTATTTCCATATCCAAAGCCACATGACCACTTATTCTAGGGGAATTCAGCTTCAGTAAGCTTTTGTATAAACTTCCTCAAATGGGCTTCAGGATATGAGACTATAACATTGGGTGGAATGCAAAAGTAGACTTTAAACAGTTTTGTTTCGTTTTTTTTTTGTTGTTTTTTTGTTGTTGTTTTTTTTTTTTTTTTTGGGGGGGGGGGGGGGGGGCTAAACTAACTAAAAATGCTTCAGTCAGAAACTGTAAAGGAATTATAACAAATGTTCAAGACTATTAGACAAAAAAAATATATACTTTGATTATCTGCTGCTTTAAAATCGGCCTCAGAGCACTGACCTGGCAGGAAGTCGGGATAAAGAGTCTCGCATCCTCCGAGATGAGAGAGGTGGTAGTGACGGCGTTCCACTTTCTCCAGGTGTGGGAAACAAACTGGGAGAGGAAGAGGAGCAGGAAATTAGTGTCTGCCATTTAATATGTTGGCACAACTGGAACTGGCAAAGCAGCATTGGCTTAATATCAACAGATAAACACTTGGTCTTGGTTTAAAGTAGAAATAGGTTAGTAAAATTCACACTTTTTCAACCAGCTAATACATTTTTGGGGTCTTCAGTTTGGCACTGGAGCTACAATGCTAATTTACCTGAAGCCTACAACGCACAGTTAGCTTTATGTAAACCGCATGTCAAATCATGCCGGGTTGTACAGTATCTCAAATAGTCTCAACTGAGTGGATTCTGAGACTGTACGACTACAAGGGACAAAATGACATCACAGAGCTGAAAACAGTAGTGGCAGCCATCTTGAACCCAGAATCACTTTCTTCCTCAGCACACAGTTTGGTGTCACTCCGTACGAACATCAGACCAAACAAAACTTGAACTTCAGAAGTGTTTCAGACAACAATATAGATCCAGGTTTTGTATATCCTTCATTTGCAGTGTATTCTGAGGTGTGTGTAATGATTTAGTGGTGATCAAACTCTCCCTTATGACGCATTTCTGATTTCGTATTGTTAATGTTCCTTTTGGAATGTTGGGGGGGGGGGGGGGGGGGGGGGCCATTAGGAAAAAAAAAAGAAAAGGAAAAAAAAAATAAAAAATCAGTGAGAGTTTCCATCATGTAATGGATCTTAATGGTTTCCATCAGATTCCTGTAGATTTCCATTAGAAATTTTCTGGTTACTAGTAATCTAAGAACAGAGCTTAACAGAGCCTCCTTTAATGGATGGATAATTACCATTAAGATAAAATGACAAATTTCACTGCTATTCATTTGGCTAGGAGGGCCACAAAACTGCTGGCCTTCAACAGAAGTTCCTCAAACATCTCTATTTGCAGCATGCAAACAATAAAACAAGGCACTTGCTCTTAACAATTAAAGATGAGTATAGGAGAACTAGAAATTACAGGAGAGAGTTCAGTGGTGTAATCATCTGAAGAATAGTCCTTTGTGCCGGGCCTTTCCCTATCTTCACGGATATGTATCTCCAAAGAGATACAGCCGACGAGTACAGCCGACGCTGTATGCAAAACTCCGTGTGCATTGGTGACGAGGAACACCAAACTACCGCGAGTCAAGTGCAATGGGTGCATTTACTTTCTTTTCCAATATTTCTTCTAAATAAGTTTAATACTGCACAGCAATCAGTTTACACATCCTTTATTCACATCTGTTTAAGTGAAATCATAAAATTTGGAAAAGGCACATATGAAAACATAGTAATATAAAAGTATAATACATCCCCAATTCCAAAAAAGTTGGGATGATGTGTAAAACGGAAATAAATCTATATGGAAGCATATGTTGCTCTAAAACCTGTATATACCTTTCAGCATTGATGGTTAATTTCCTGATGTACAAACTGTCCATTCCATAGGCACTAATGCACCCCCATACCATCAGAGATGCAGGCTTTCAAACTGAGCGCTGATATAAAGCCGGATGGTCCCTCTACTCTTTAGTTTAGAGGATGCGGCGTCCATGATTTCCAAAAAGAATTTCAAAATTTCGATTCGTCTGGCCACAGAACTGTTTTCCACTTTGCCTCAGTCCATTTTAAATGAGCTTTGGCGCAGAGAAGACTGCAGTGTTTCTAGATCATGTTCACACATGGCTTCTTTGCATGATAGAGCTTTAACCAGGATTTGTGGATGGCACGGTGAACTGTGTTCACAGACACTGAGTTCTGGAGGTGTTTGAGCCCACGCAGTGATTTCCATTACAGAATCATGCCTGTTTTTAAATGCAGTGCCGCCTGAGGGCCCGAAGATCATGGGCATGCAGTATTGATTTACACTCTTGTCAGTTGTGCAGAGAGATTTTTCCAGATTCTCTTGATGAATCTTTTGATTATATTATGTATTGGAGATGATGAGATAGTCATAGTCTTCACAATTTTACGTTGAGGAACATTATGAAATTGTTCCACAAATTGTAGGTGCAGTTCACAGATTGGTGAACTTCTGCCCATCTGAAAGACTCTGCCTCTCCAAGATAATCTTTCTATACCCAATTATGTTGCCAATTAACCTCCAGCTGTTTCTTTTTAGTAACACTTACTTTTCCAGCCTTTTGTTGCATGCGTCCCAACTTTTTTGAGACATGTTCCGGCCATCAAATAAAAAAAATTTACCTTCTTTTTTTTTTTTCTTAAAATGGCATGTTTCCTCAGTTTAAACATTTGATACGTTTTCTGTGTTCTATTGTGAATAACATACGGGTTTATGAGATTTGGAAATCATTGCGTCCTGTTTTTAATTACATTTTACACCACGTCCCAACTTTTTTGGAATTGGAGTTGTAAATAAAACTGACTTTGTCTTATACAACTTTGGCAGAGCTGTAAACCCTATTCAAGCAGCATTTGTTTTTCATACTGATGTCTGTAATTAAATATTTATCTCCTTCATCGCATCTGGACAACAATAAACGGACATGGGGTGAGCGAGTTTCCAAGAGCTTTTTTTTCCCCTCATAACATGGCTGTTTGTTTTTGTTATTGTTTTTGTAGCTTGTGAATATAAAGCGAGTTTTTATACCAGCTGAAACAGACATCTGCTTTAAAACTAAATGAATGGCCTCACCTAAAATTTAATTAAAATAAGGCACTGAAATGTTTACCTACATTATTCATCATCCTTGATGAAACATCTCACTGAAATATCCAACTGTTTGTTTACTTAATGCAAATCGTTTTCACTGGACTCCACAGTCTGCATGAAAATCTCCTTTAAATCCTCCGTAAAACCAGTGAAGCCTGGATTCTGTGGGCTTCTACGGAAGATTCAAGTACACCGTGTATTAATGGGAGGAAAGCTTAAGCTCACTGGACAACAGGCTTTTAGTACGTCATTTTGGGTCTCATCAGTATACCATTCAGACAGTCTGTCCGAATACTCGATTCTGATTGGCTGGATGGTGTGCAGTCAGACCGTTGAATGCAAAGGTAGTTTCAGTCACGTTTACATGGACAGCAGTAATCTAATCACTGACCTAATTCTGAATAAGACAATATTCTGATTAAGGTGTTTACATGAGTTTCTTTTAGAATATTCCTTTCATGTTCCCGTTTTACACGTTATAGAACATAGATCGATTAACGGCACACGTCATTACGTCCCCACGCCACCCCATGTACTAAAACTCAGACGTTCCCTCCAAAATTTCACCTATCGACATACAGTTCATCTTCATTATGGTACCGTATACAGTTTGGGGTGTTTTTTTTTCATTTTTAATTTAACGAAAGCTTCAATTGCAGTTAATTATTTGTCGTGCTATACGTGCTAATAGACGACTGCTTGAAGCTCGTTATTGTCTGGGTAATTGGTAAATACTTTTGCATTTGCTTTTTATGTATATATAAATCTAGATGTCTAGCTATCAATACATTCTTGTTGACCTAATTTCATGCTCTTACTTATGAGAAGAGTCTGAGAATTAAACAGGAGGCCAGACTAACATATGGAACAGATCAATCCGAACACACAAAGATACACACACACACACACACACACTTCAGTAACAGACACCTGTGCTTCCACATTTTTTTTTAAAAACACCAGCTGTCACTGAGCTGTAATCATCATTACAATAGCCAGTTTAATCAGCTTGCAGGATCAAGACCTTTCTTGTAATTACCTTTACTTTCTTTCTAATTCTGATAAGTTTCTGGTTTAAAAAAAAAAAAATGATAGAAAGAAGTACACAGGCAAAGCAATAGGACATACAGCAGCTATAATTCCCAAACATCTATCATTTCACGATTGCTCGTAATGTTCTCTCTTAAACTGCACGTGGAAATGACTAAACACCCGGCGATTACTGCTCAGGTCATCGAAAAACAATCAGCAACTTGCATTGAAATCTGATCAGAGAAGAACAACGATCTCCCAATCTGGACGGCAAAATAAAAAAAAATTTTTAAAAAGGATTTACCCCCAGCTAAACCTAATCCCGTACTAATAAGGCTTTCTAACCAAACTTACAGGAGCTGTCGAATGTTGCTCCAGTCAACACACATTGTGGGGACTTTGGTGCTGCAGTGCTCGTGGAATTTGTAGCCGCACGTCTGACATCGGAAGCCATGTAAAAGGAACTTCTGGCAAATGTCACAGAAGGCCAGCTTCAGAAACGTCTTTCGTACCTGTAAACGTTGAAAAGAAAAATTCTGGTTTGGTCAGCGGTTCTTAAACAGGGTTATTCATTGACACCTAGGGCCTCTGAAACGCAAGACAGCTCACAAAGTTGTGCGTCGTTAGCGGTACGTGATCCAAGACTTCTACCAGCAGCTCTTCCCCGATGAGTGAGGTAGAATCAGTGTTCCAGTCCATACGAGATTTTTTGCTGAAATCAAGAGGAAAACTGGCTTTTGGTTACAAGTTTTAATCAGCAAACAGTTCAATAACTACAAATCAGAAAAATAGCATAATAAGAACAATACACAGATGACTATTACACGCCATGCAACTCCTACTTCGCATGAATTAATTTATGAAATACTACAATACCACTTAAAAGGAATAATTCAGTGAAAAACTACACAATCTTCCACACACTAGTAAAAATGTAGTCCGTCAGGCAAGTTTGGTGTCCAAAATGTGCTCGTTAAGACTTGCCCTGTAGGCTAATCTAGAGGACAAATACTTCTAGATCTCGCCTAAAATCTTTCCTGTAAACACTGTGTAGGTAGTTAGACTATGAGGGCAGCCATCTTGGCCAACAAGAATCCAAACCTGAAGGCAAACTTGTACCGTAAATGTGATGATGATAATAACGTAGTCCCACTTTGTAAAAACAGGCTTTCACTGATAGATTTAAAACTTAAGGATTTGAAGCCAACTCACGTAGAAAGATGCACATGGCATTGCATTTCATAACGTGTACTGCGCATGTTTCTCCACTGCACTAATCGATCTGACGATAGCACATGGCAAGTTAATACACTTATACATCGCTATAACTAACGCAAAATCAAGCAGACGGTTCAAAATGATCGCAGATCTGAGCCAAGACGTGCGTGTTATATCGTTACGACACGCGTTCAGTCAAATCCCTCTTTGATTCACGCGTGTTGAACATGAGTACAGCTAAAAGAGCTCATTTACCAACAAACATCACTGTCAAAGACCGTGCTAAGCAATTTCGCGCAATTGTAATTTCGCCAATTCAAGTAGTTTTCCCAGGGAAAAACAAGCAAAAGAATCTCGGTCGGTTGCATTGAAAATTCGGAAAAAAGCCGCAGCAAAATCACGCGTTTTTGAATTGTAATGACACTAACGCGGTATTTAAGACACTAGTACGTGTTCTGGGACACAGAGGATGTAAATATTTGCTGGTTTTATTATCTAGTACTGAATACCAGTTAAAAGAAGTTAAAACCTCTTGACTTGTATGCAGTCGAGGGCATATGGCACGTTCCTCGGAGTAGGTTACACGGAGTAGATTACTGACCGATGGCACAGTGTTACTATGCTAAGTAAGCATGCTAGATGGTTAATGCTAACTAGTTAGCTAAAACATAAGCAGGGGAGCCTCTGCTCCGATCTCTCAGCATTCGGCATAGTGTAACTCTACAGCTCTGAAACCAATGGCAACAAGCTGGTTAGTTTTCAAGCTAATTGTGGATAACCGGGCTTCTTTCTAAGTTTGGAGCATGAGGACTGCTGCCAAATCAAACCCAATATATCCGATTGTGAATACCAAATTACAAAAATCTCAAGAACATCATGTTTTAAGAGTTTCCCACCCCACCCTTGACTCATTAAATGAAAGAATGATATTATTAAACATACGCACTACAGCTTTTTAAATGAGACTGCAATGCTTAAAAAAAGTGAAAGATTTTAATCCTCATTAACCTTGTAGCTCCAGTACAAAAATTAAAGAAAGCAAATTTTGGACACCAAATTTGTCTTGGCTGACCAACTACATTTGGTTTAGCCGGAAAAGGTTGTGAATTTTTCCTCAGACCTATTTCTCTAAACAAATATGTTTAACTGAGGAATAATAAACAGTGACTAAGTTTATTGTCAAAATGTACAGGACTTTCAACTGTTTGCAGTGAATAAATCAAACAATACCAATTTAAATCGTTCAACACAACGAATACTTCAAGTGGTTTCCCCAAATTCAACTGAAAATGGAACTTATAAGCACTTCTCCAGTTTCAAAATTTTTCACCCCCCCTGAATAGAATCCCTCACAACAGCACAAATATGCAAAGCAGGTGTTGTCTCGAGCACACCTCATGCAACTAATCAAGGGCTTCATTAGTTGCACCAGGTGTGCTTGAGCTGGAACACATAAAATACAGGAACTGGCTAGTGGTAGAAAATGGATGAAATACCTGGACGGGGTAGAAAAAGGAAGCTATCAACGGCTGCAAAAATATTCATGAGAAGGCAGGTTATGAAAAACCCTCGAGTGACTGCAAAAGAACACTTGGTGACTTGGTGGTTTCAGTGACACTGAGGTTTCAGTGAGCACAGCAAGGGTCGTACTAAACACAGAAGGTTTCCATGCCAGAACTCCAAGACGTTTACCACTACTGACCATAAAGTACCAGAAAGTCGGCTCAAAATCATATAAATAAGCCACAGAAGTTTTGGGATTCTGTGGAGCGATGAAACAAAACTGGACATTTTCAGCGCGATGGATCGGCGGTATGTCTGGAGGAAGAAGAATGAAGAAAGAACCCTGTCCACAGTCAAGCATGGTGGTGGCTCGGTGATGCTCTGGGGCTGCTTTGCATCCTCTACCACTGGAAACCTGCAGCGTGTAGAAGGTGAGATGGATTCATTGAAGTATCAGGAAATCCTAGGAGAAAACCTCATGCCGTCTGTGAGGAAGCTGAAGCTTGGCGTCATTGGACCTTCCATCAGGACAATGATCCCAAGCAAACCTCAAATTCCACCAACGCTGGGTTGCAGAAGAAGTCCTGAAAGATTCTACAGGGCCATCACAGTCTCTGATGGGATTTGAAGAAGGTGGCTGCAGCACACAAACCCAAGAATATTACTGAACTGGAGGCCATTGCTCATGAGGAGCGGGCTAAGATTCCTCAGGAACGCTGCCAGAAGCTGGTGTCTGGCTCTGCATCTCGTTTGCAGCAGATCATAACAGCAATAGGGTGCTCTACTAAGTACTAAAGACGCTTGCCATGAAGATGTTGAATAATTTTGAGACTGGAGAAGTCATAATAAGTTGCATTTTCAGTTGAATTTGGGGAAACCACTTGAAGCATTCGTTGTGTAAATTTTTATTATGAACCTGATTTGCAATGGGGGTTGAATAATCTTGATTGCAACTGTATATTATGATGATATTATATGACAATAGGTCCAAATGTTATACGTTAAAACTGGATGAAATGTCTAGAGTTTACCTTCTAGGTTGTTCTGGATGGAGTCTGAACACAGCACAGCACTCAGGCTGGAGTCCTCGAACTTTAAGGGCCTTGATGAGGCAGCTGTGCAGGGTCATGCCTGGTCGTACATTCACCTGAAGAAATCCAAAGCACACCAAGTCAGCTACCTTATCAGACAAGCCAGGCCTAGACAGAACTAAACTAGAAAATTTATTTTGATGAAGCATCTATGAATACATGAAATTTAAGAAACTCCAGAATTATTACAACACTATTGTAAAATGCTAATGGTTTTAGTTTCCATGCGTCAGGTAGGTTACATTCCAACTAACCACAGTGCGCTGCTGATTTGGCAGATAAACACGTATCGTGTTTGCTTTGGAGGTGTTTGTAATTTTCTCATCATCCGATGAGCGTCTGCGATAAGGAAAGCTTTTGGTTATAGTAGGAGTCATGCTGGAATCTTCAAACACTGAGTCTCTGAATCCAAACCCATTACTCAGGGTCTTCCAGGTCCCTTGGATATGCTCCATCAGGCTGGACGGCGATAATCTCAACAATCTACACCAAGACAAGACAAGCAAGACTTACAAAATCAGCAATATAGACATAATACATTCCAGTGCTAACCCGAAATTTGTCAAAATGAGAATTAAAGCAAAACTTGATCATGAAATTTAATGGCCTTGAGCACAGAACAGCCACTAACAAACAAGAATTTACCACAATACCTAAAAGATCATGTCAGGTGGGTTTTTATTGTCATTCCTCTACGATAATTTTTTCCAGGACCATGGTGCAGCACATAATGCAGTGGCAGGATACCCAGGACTACATAACGTGTAAATACACAACAATGAGAGACAGGGGCAAACGAGCAATAAATGAACAGGACATTAATAAATACTCAGGAAAGTACATACTAACCACAAAATAGGACGATACTGGGTAGAAGAAACCAAAACAATTGTGTGTAAACCGTAGATTCTACCCCATCATGCAACTGGTTCGAAAGAAAGAAAAGGAAAAAAAAAAGAAGAAAAAAAAAAAAAAAAGAGAACGTAGAAAACAAATTAAATCTTATCAACCTGATAAGTACAGCCCAGTGCACTGCATAGAGCTGTTATTAAAAAAATTAAAAGAATAAAAACTAATATTTACACAATAATATTGCAGCATCAGTTTTAAAGCAATCTACACAAAAACCACAACACAAGCGAAACAGTTTTGTGGTTTGTCACCTTCCCTCAGCGTTTATATCTTAGCTACAGTATGTGCACATAGTCTTACTTCCTCGCAGTCAATTTGAAAATGTGCCAAAGTGTGCGAGTGCTTAATCATCAAGTGCCTGCACTAGAAATGTTGGTAGGCAGATTGTTATCACATGCGGTTCATTAAAACAGCATAGCTGCATCTGATAAGATGCCTTTTCAACCATGTTCAAATCACTGCTTAGGGGGCATGTAAACGTTCTCATCAACATTTCACACATTAATGGTTTTGTTTCATCAGGCAGGATGTCAACACCTCGAACTCACCTCCTACCTGGGCAGGCATCTAAAAATTCCACCCGTGTAAAATCCTACTCACGATCTCATACGTTACGAAATTCTGTTTAAATTTGCAAAGTTATACTTCCTATTTCCTATTTCCTTCCTATTTTCCTCATGACGCCCCTGTCATTCTGTGTACCGTGTCATTACCACCACTGTTCAGTGTATTTTTATTATTATAGGGTTACGATAGATTAGGGGTATAAAACAATATCACTCACAATCTGTATTGATATTTGTAACAACATATTTATATCTGTATCTGTAAATGGGTGTGGCCTAAACCAAAATATGTTTAATAAATAAATAAATAAATAAATAAACAAATAAATAAATAAATGAATAAAATCCCTACCCCTACCATACCCCTGGAAACATTTATAGAAAAAAAGACGACAGAAAACCAGAGGTAGCAATGCCAGCAATTCTGGCTCGAATTATGCCCATAATTTGCCTCAACTAAAGATATGAATAGTAGCATAAATTAAAACATCACAATCCAGACTAAATTCTTACTAAGGACCACCGTGCATACAGTACATGTTAATGAACGTGACCTTTACTTGAGCTTCATATCAGACAGTTTGTTCATTCAACCATTTTCCATACCACGTATCCTACACAGAGCCTGAAGCCTATCCCAGGGAGCTTGGGACACAAGGCGGGGGACAACCTGGACGTTGGGCGAGCCCATCGCATTGGCAAAATCGCACACACATGCAGACACTAGACAATTTGGAAACGCAACGTATGTCTTTGGACTTTGGGAGGAAGCCGGAGTACCCGGAGGAAACCCTTGAAGAGCGGGTAGAACCCCATAACTCCATGCGCACAAGGCGGAGGTGGGATTCGAACCCCCAACCACAAGGGTGTGATGCAAACGTGCTAGCCACAAAGCCACCTTGCCCCCCTATACATGCATTCTTTTCAAAAAGACATCCGAGCTAATACTTCTCATTGAAAACATTGTTGAAACGATTCCAGAAGATGTGCCCCAAGATGTGTTTAAGGCTTTGCATGAGAAGAACAAAAAAATTCTTAATCAACATATATCAAAAATGTCAGCAGGAAATATGTCTACTCCAATCTGTTGCTGTTCAGCAATTCAAGCCAATATCTGTCTGATACGTGCACTCAATATGGGATCAACTGAAATCTTGCTTCACATTTTATACGTTTTATTCATTTCTGCATAGGTTTCCTATGACAGAGGACTCGGATCATCTGCAAACACAGAGCCTCAGATCACACAGGGCACCAACCTTACAAGCTGAATCACACTGCAAGTGAACTCATTCTGTTCATCGCTTATACAGTTGTTTTATCAGTAATGTAAGACATAGTAAGTAGTTCACTTCGAACGAGCAGCCGATTTTGCATTCTCCTCGTCTCGATCAAGCTTGCAGCACTACAGGGGTGCATCTCTTCGGAATTACAAACCCGTTCCGCTGGTCTGTGCACTTTGATGAGCTTTAAGTTAGCATGTGCTTCCACTATGAGCGGGGATTTTAACACTCCTGACCTAATTTAGAAGGTCAATGGTTTAAAATAACCTGGTGCATTTATGAACAGAAACTTTTTTTTGGCCCATCAAAAATCTTCACTGCACATCTTGTGCATACAAATTAAAAAGTTACTCAAGCCCCATTGCTCTGCTTCATACTTGGAATAGTATTACAAACTTTTTGTCTGAAAATCACCCAAAACCTGCTTTGAAATCCATAATATTCCTACATTTGACTAAAACGCACACACACAAAAAAAAAATACCCAAAAAAATTGTTGGTTTTTTTTGAGGATTTATATACACTAATATAGCGTCCAAATACCTTTGTCTAATAATCCAATGAATAAAAAATTTTTAAGCACATTTGTTTATGCTTATGAATACATACTTTTTTGTTCACATTAATAATAATGAAAAAAAGTATATATATACAGTGAGGGAAAAAAGTATTTGATCCCCTGCTGATTTTGTACGTTTGCCCACTGACAAAGAAATGATCCGTCTATAACTTTAATGGTAGTTGTATTTGAACAGTGAGAGACAGAATAACAACAAAAGAATCCAGAAAAACGCATGTCAAAAATGTTATAAATTGATTTGCATTTTAATGAGGGAAATAAGTATTTGACCCCTCTGCAAAACATGACTTAGTACTTGGTTTAAAAACCCTTGTTGGCAATCACAGAGGTCAGACGTTTCTTGTAGTTGGCCACCAGGTTTGCACACATCTCAGGAGGGATTTTGTCCCACTCCTCTTTGCAGATCTTCTCCAAGTCATTAAGGTTTCGAGGCTGACGTTTGGCAACTCGAACCTTCAGCTCTCTCCACAGATTTTCTATGGGATTAAGGTCTGGAGACTGGCTAGGCCACTCCAGGACCTTAATGTGCTTCTTCTTGAGCCACTCCTTTGTTGCCTTGGCCGTGTGTTTTGGGTCACTGTCATGCTGGAATACCCATCCACGACCCATTTTCAGTGCCCTGTCTGAGGGAAGGAGGTTCTCACCCAAGATTTGACGGTACATGGCCCCGTCCATCGTCCCTTTGATGCAGTGAAGTTGTCCTGTCCCCTTAGCAGAAAAACACCGCCAAAGCATAATGTTTCCACCTCCATGTTTGACGGTGGGGATGGTGTTCTTGGGGTCATAGGCGGCATTCCTCCTCCTCCAAACACGGCGAGTTGAGTTGATGCCAAAGAGCTCCATTTTGGTCTCATCTGACCTCAACACTTTCACCCAGTTGTCCTCTGAATCATTCAGATGTTCATTGGCAAACTTCAGACGGGCATGTATATGTGCTTTCTTGAGCAGCGGACCTTGCGCGCGCTGCAGGATTTCAGTCCTTCACGGCGTAGTGTGTTACCAATTGTTTTCTTGGTGACTATGGTCCCAGCTGCCTTGAGATCATTAACAAGATCCTCCCGTGTAGTTCTGGGCTGATTCCTCACTGTTCTCATGATCAATGCAACTCCACGAGGTGAGATCTTGCATGGAGCCCCAGGCCGAGGGAGATTGACAGTTCTTTTGTGCTTCTTCCATTTGCGAATAATCGCACCAACTGTTGTCACCTTCTCACCAAGCTGCTTGGCAATGGTCTTGTAGCCCATTCCAGACTTGTGTAGGTCTACAGTCTTGTCCCTGACATCCTTGGAGAGCTCTTTGGTCTTGGCCATGATGGAGAGTTTGGAATCTGACTGATTGATTGCTTCTGTGGACAGGTGTCTTTTATACAGGTAACAAACTGATATTAGGAGCACTCCCTTTAAGAGTGTGCTCCTAATCTCAGCTCGTTACCTGTATAAAAGACACCTGGGAGCCAGAAATCTTTCTGATTGAGAATACTTTTTTCCCTCATTAAAATGCAAATTAATTTATAAAATTTTTGACATGCGTTTTTCTGGATTTTTTTGTTGTTATTCTGTCTCTCATTGTTCAAATACAACTACCATTAAAATTATAGAATGATCATTTCTTTGTCAGTGGGCAAACGTACAAAATCAGCAGGGGATCAAATACTTTTTTCCCCTCACTATATATTTTACATATATATTTTATATATATATATATATATATATATATATATATATATATATATATATATATATATATATATATATATATATATATATATACATATACACACACACACACTTATTTTCCATCCCTGTAGCTACCATGATTGGCTAGGCAGCAAGTCAAATTCTAGCTATATCGAACTGCAAACATAAAGATTAGACATAGTTGTTTTAACCAAAAAATTATCTAACAGTTGAGATAAAATTCTTCCTTTTTAACGGAGTAATATTTTGGCACATGATCTATAATTTCTCAGTACTTGTGCCCACCAATGATCATTTGCAACAACACCAAGTTCACCAGCAACGAAGCCGACCCGGTCAACAAAACAAAACAAAACAAAACAAAAAAAACCATGTACATTTGCTTAAAGCAAACCCTTTTTAGATGCATTCCAGTTCGCTTTTACCACTTCACAGAATTCAAAACAAACAACTGTTTGTAAATGGCTACACTTAGACAGAATGAGCGAGTCAAAGAAATTCTTATCGCGTCCTTTCTTATTGTAAATATTGGAGAAAATGGATGTCTTTTTTGTTTCTACATGGCACGGTAAACCATAATGTTAAACATTAATTTGTGCTGTATGCAAATCTTAAGAAAGAAATAGCACCCACAATAAGAAAGAAATGCATACACTCAATGTTTGTCTTAACCTGTGCACTGATTAGGGAATTGGGGGGAAAAAAAATTAAGAATGTCTTCAGTCAGCTCCATTCATCTTATGGATTATCTTCAAACAGGTGACGAGTTAAAGTGCCTCAATGGCACAAAATACGGATTTATATAGTTACGTTGTTTTTAAAGACAAGTTGCGTAACGGCCAAACCTCCACAGACAGACACAAATTTGGCAACAGGAAAAAACGCAACATTATTTCAAGCCTTAAGGGGTACTTCTTAGAAATGGATGAATCATGAACGAATTGGTTCTTTTTCTGAACGGCTCTTTTAAGGGAGTCAATTAGGCGAATCAATTCTGAAGCACAAATGATTCAATATTTTGGTAACGTTAGGTAGGTATGGGTTTTTGTTTTTCTTAAATTATTGCTGTGTCTGACTTGTAGAGCGACGGCTGTCACAGATGCAGTTAAACAGTATGTAATGAAGTATTAACTAGGCTAGCTGTTACTACACAAATGGAAATTCATTCTTAGCCATGTAAACAGACAAAAAGACAGTATGAAACCCTTGTAGCTTACGCAACCATGTATGGCTGCAGGGATGGCTACAGCAAGTGGAAAAATGTGCAGATCTGTCCAATGCAAATTAGTCTATTAAACAGTCCCTCTAGGATTTCATGATTTTGTGTTCACAGAAATTAACGCAAAATCAAGCAAACTCCACAATATTCTGAGATTCGTGCCAAGATGCGTCATGTGACGTCATCACACTCTCTGATGCACACGAGTCAAACATGAGTACAGCTAAAACGGTCTCATTTACCAAAACACAGTTACAATGAAAATACATGCAAAACAAACCTGTGGAAATGAAATTTAGCCAATTCAAGCAGTTTTCCACAAAAAAATTTTTTTTAATTGAATCACATTTTGAAATTTTGGAAAAAAAATAAAATAAAAAATGCAGCAAAATCAAGCATTTTGGCCACAACAGTCACAAAAGAACCTCCACAAAATCCTGTATGGACAAAAAGTGTTTGATAGTAGAATGTGCTGCTCCATATTTATTAAAAATAAGCGTTGAATGGCCTGAATTTGAATATTGAATGGCTGACTCTTATGACGCAATATCACTGGCCCATCATATGTTCTACATGAACCAAATCAACCAATAATATTTTCAGATCCCCGTGATACCTACAGTGATGCAGCAAAACTGTTGCAGTGACAATTTCCTCACATAAATACAACTGTAATCATAAAAAGCATTCATTCATTCATCCTCAGTAACTGCATTATCCCGGTCAGGGTCATAGTAAATTGGGAGTCTACACCAGGAACACACCCTGGATGGGAGACGCCAGTCTGTTGCAGGGTATCACATAGGTTACCGGAAGGTGGCAGGTTTTGGGAAGTTTTATGCAGACACACAGTGTAAGCTGAGCTCTGGAGCCGCGAGGTGGCAACGTTACGTGCTGCACCACTGTGCCACTCTAAGCGCAATAATCCATCCACTTCCTGTACTGCTTATCCTACACAGGGTCACCGGGGAGCCTGGAGCCTGTCCCAGGGAACTGTCCCAGGGACACTCTGGATGGGGTCCCAACCCATCGCAGGGCACAATCGCACACACATTTTCACACTACGGACAATTTGGGAATGCCAATCAGCCTACAAAGCATGTCTTTGGACTGGAGGGGAAGAAACCCCCAAAACACGAGGAGAACATGCGAACTCTGTGCACACAGGGCAGAGGCATCCAACCTCAATAATACTGTACTATGTTCATCGTTTAAGGAACTTTTTTAAAAAATGGCTGTAATCTTAAAATAAGAGTAAAAATGTCTTCCTGCCATATTAAAGTTATGGTAAGGCCGATATTCCAGCTTGGTGTGTGGACTCAAACTGTTTATCCCCTCAGACTCCAAAAACTAGTCACTTCTATGGCAACACAAACACCAAAGTCTTTCACTTATAGATAGCAAGTAAATACTACATGCAAAAAAAAAAAAAAAAAAAAAAAGTTTGTAGACATGTTATAGAGCTAAATCCCAACACGAAACTCTAAGCTACACTTAAATGTGGAACTGTCCTGTCAGTGATCCATCCTCACATATATATTTGATATATTTGAATCAGATGTCAAGACAAAATTTACACAAGTATCTTAAAATTCCAGTGTTTACTTATAAAGTATGATGAGGACTACACTAACTGTACAGCACTATTATGACCTAGTACAGTAACACACCCTCCTTTTTTTGCAGTGCATTATGGGACAAAGTATCCATTGCTCTCTGCATATACAGTAGTATATCATACAGATGTTTTTGTTTGTTTTTAGTATGTATACGCAGTAGTCTTCATTTAGAATAGTATACTAACTTTTACTGAGGTTTACATAATTACATTTTTACTGTTGCTCTGATTTCACACAGTATCTTTACTCTTGAAATGTGGAATAAAATGGCATCCGTAGAAATGTGTTGGTGAATCAAATGAACCGAACCTGCGATTCGATTCACTTTAAAGCGGCGTTCTTCGGAGGAACCGAATCAGTAATATGACACGTACTGAACATCACTAGGAAACATACACGCAACATTTAAACGACACCAAGTATTTTCACTTGTCCTTCCAAACGTCAGTTTCGTTTTGACAAATACCAAAAAGTGCAGTATTTCCATCTGAAATGTATGCCGAGTTTAATATGTTCGCTCATTACCAGGCAAATTACAGGACATCTGCGTTTAGCAACATCCATAATCCATAACCCACCGCACCTTATAAATGCATTGTTAATCTTAACATATATTTGCAATGTTGCATTTACCGGATTGAAATAAAAACCTGTTCAATCTCCTTGTTAATGAGATCATCGTGTCCAAAGCAAGTGAACTACTTACTCACCAGGAAAAGAGTCGGAGAACTGTCGCTGCGTTATTTCTTTCCACCCTTATTCAACTAAACTTCGCCTCCTGAGCTACGATTGGCTGTCTGCTCTGAACTTTGCACGTGGTTGCAGTCTAGAAACCAATCCTGGTGCAGGAGGCGGGGTTTGTTGATAGCGTCTTTGGGAGGGGGACGGGACGACGTAGTGACGTCATAGAGCTCGCCAGTAGCTGTAGGACATTTTTGTTATAAACTAATTGATATTTTGTTATCAGGTAAAATAATACGTTTTAATTGACTTTACTTGAACTTGTTCAAGTTTTTAAAAATACTCTGACTGATCAGTGATATTATAAATATATCCTCGCATGAACTTGCAATAGGCCTGTAGGTTACTTTTTTATTATTATGAATAAAATTGACAAAAAGAAAAGAAAATAAGGGACGTAACAATGTTTTTGAACTAAAGCAGGAAATTTAAATTGTCTTACCTATCTGCATAAATATGATCTAAAACATCATCAGATTTTCACATAAGTCCTAAAAGTTGACAACAAGTACCCAATTGAACAAGTGAGACATTATATTATACTTGGTCATTTATTTATTGAGAAAAATGACCCAATATTAGATATCTGTGAGAGGCAAAAGTATGTGAACCTCTAGGATTAGCAGTTCATGTGAAGGTGAAATTAGAGTTTCAATCAATGGGATGACAATCATGTGTGAGTGAGCACCTTGTTTTATTTATTTAACAACAGGGATCTATCAGAGTCTGATCTTCACAACACATGTTTGTGGAGTTGTGGAGGATCTCAGAAAAAGAGTTGTTGAGGCTCATCAGGCTGGAAAATGTTACAAAACTATCTCTAAAGTGTTTGGACTCCACCAATCCACAGTCAGACAGATTTTATACAAATGGAGGAAATTCAAGACCATTGTTACCCTCCCTAGGACTCCTCAACCTACAAAGATCACTCCAAGAGCAAGATGTGTAATAGTCTGTGAGGTCACAAAGGAATCCAGGGTAACTTCTAAGCAACTCAAGGCCTCTCACACTGGCTAATGTTAATGTTCATGAGTCCACCATCAGGAGAACACTGAACAATAATGGTGTGTATGGCAGTGTTGCAAGGAGAAAGCCACTCTTCTCTAAAAATAACATTGCTGCCCTTCTGCACTTGCTACAGATCACCTGGAGAAGCCAAAAGGCTATTGGGAAAATATGTTTAGTGGACGGATGAGCCCAAGATCTAACTTTTTTTCTTTAAATAAGAAGTGTTATGCTTGGAGAAAGGAAAACACAACGTTCCAGTATAAGAACCTTATCACATCTGTGAAACATGGTGGTGGTAGAATCATGGTTTGGGTCTGTTTTGCTGCATCTGGGCCAGGATAACTTGCAATCACTGATGGAACAATGAATTATGAATTATACCAGCAAATTCTAAAGGAAAATGTCAGGACATCTGTCCATGAACTGAATCTCAACTATGTTTTGGACCATGAGCAGATCCTTTCTTTCTCCATACTTTCACCTTTCCATCACTTTGGTAGAGGTTCATCTTGGTTCCAGAACTTTTGTGTCTCATCTCTGTATTTCTTTGCAAATTTCATTCTGGCTTTCCGATTCTTACTGCTGATGAGTGGTTTGCCTCTTGTGTGTGTGCAAAACCAATTTGATTGAAATATAGTCTAGACATTGTTAACGTTGTAAATGACCATTATAGTTGGAAACTGATTTTAATGGAATTACTACATAAGAATACTGAGGCCATCACACCTATGCTCCAGTAGCTTATCTTAAGTTATCATCTTAAAAGGCTAAATATTGTGCAATTACACTGGCACATCTGAAAATCATTGTGCTGCTTAAGTAAGCAATGAAACTGGCCTTCTTTGGGCTACTTGAGTATCTGGAAGGTTTGATTATGGTCTCAAAATGGTCAGAAAGAAAGAGCTTTCTGATGAGAAACGTGCCAGTCTGATGACAGTTATTTTGAAAAATGAAAGCTATTCCATATCAGAAATTGCCAAGTAATTGAAGATATCTTACAAAGCTGTGACCTACTCCTGCAAACCGGCACTAACCAGGATAGAAAAAGAACTGTGATAAAATACATTATAGTCTCTAGTTTAAGAAACAAACACCTAACAGGTCCTCAACTAACAATTTTATTAAACAGAACTCATAAAGCACGGGTTTCATCTTCAATAATAAATCCAGGATGCTGACTTTCTAGGTCATCCTAGAAAGAAAAAGTCATATCTGCGACTGGCCAATGAAAGGAAAAGGTTAAAATGGGGAAAAGAATAGAGAGACTGGACAGAGGATGATTAGAAAAAGTGTTATGGACGGACAAATCTAAGTTTGAGGTGTCACAGAACATTTGTAAGGTGCTGGAGGAGTGCATGGTGGAGGAAATGTGATGATCTGGGGGTGCTTTGGTGCTGGTAAGGCAGGAAATTTGTACAGGGTAAAAAGGAATCGTGAACAAAGAAAGCTATCAGTCCATTTTGCAATGCCATGACATACCCTCTGGACCGGCGCTTGGTTGGAGCCAATTTCATCCTACAACTGCACAACGACCCAAAGCACTGCTCTAAATTAAGCAGTCAGCTGGAATCCTGTCTTTAATGGCTTGGCCTGCACAGTCACCAGATCTCAACTATTAAGGTGTTGTGGGAGCAGCTTGAGCAGACGGTATGAAAAAAGTGCCCATCAAGCCAATCCAATTTGTAGGAGGTGCTTCAGGACGCATCAATCTGGCAGCTAGAATGCTAAATATCTGCAGCGCTGTAACGGCTGCAAATGGAGGATTCTTAGATGAAAGCCAAATTTTAAACATTAAAATGTTATTTCAAGCAGAAAGCGCTATTTCTAACCTGTATTGACTATATTTTTTATTCTTTTTGCAACTTAGTTGATGCATAAAAGTACGAGTTTTCATGGAAAACGTTTCGATTAGATCGAGTGATTCCAAACTTTTGAACGGTAGTATAATGTAGCATCATTTGGAAACAATATCATGTATTAAAATACATACTTATAGGAGTTGTCAACCTAAGTAAAAACAAATATTGTTATTATCTTTATTTTAACAAGGTCTTAAAATGTTGTCTTAGTTTAATCCTGCTGCTTCTGACCATTAAACAACAGAGCATTTCCAGAGGAACAGAAAGAGAAACTGCAGGATCCTTACAGTGCATCATACATATTTAACAAATAATATGAATCCTAATGTTACAGCTGTAGTAACTGAATGTCTTTCCATTTGCAACCGGATTCATCTTAATGGGAAAACTGCAAGAGAAGCATTAATGGTACGATGAGTCATAAGATGGGAAGGAAAGATTGTAATTGTGCATAGTGTATGTATGTGTTGTGAGAGATGTGTCTGTCTGTTAATATTATATCAAACAGATAAAAGCACTATTAATTTCTTTAAAACAAAGCCTCAACTTGTTGTTTTGTATATTGTTTTGTTTTGTAACTCTTCTCTAACAGGGTTTTAGCTTGATAGTATTCTTAGACCCTGAGTTACTGTACTAGCATAAGGATGTGTTTGAGATAGAGAATACAAAGCATCTCTGTAAGTGGATAAGGATGTCTCCCAAATGCAGCAAATGTAAATGTAAAAGTCAAAATGTTCTGATTATACTTTAATGAGACATAAAATATTCATAGTAAAATAGTAAAGTGAGTATCAGTGCTCGTTTTCCTTTTTTTTTTTTGTATCCATATGACATGAATTGGAAATGTACGCATTTCTCCATTGCATTTGGTTGCTTATGTTCATAAACATCTGAGGTTAATTTAAGTAATATAATCTGCATCACACAATTATTTTTAAAATATTGGGCTTTCCAGTCATCCGATTTTCTTGTAGATACTTTTACCTGAAGGGATGCAGAATACATTTCATACGTGCCAAGTGTTTTGTTCAAGGGCCAAACAGTACCCTGCTGGGAAAAAAACACAATATAATCCCTCATAGAACTTGTAATGGTTTTAATGGTTATCATGGAAATTACATTGGTTTTAATGGAAGCTGTAATGGCCCCTGTGGGTCTCTACTGGTAATTTGTTGCCTTCTATTGGTGGCATGTTATGTCTAGTGGATCTCATTAAGGACCAATAATGGTAATGTAACGGTTTTAATGGTTAGCTGATGCTTTGTAATGGTAATTTCAGCAGAAACCATTAGAATTTCTGTGAATGTTTCTATTGTTTTTTGTTGTTGTTTTTCAGCAGGATATAGATGTAGACGTTTTACATAAAGATGAATTTCAATCCCCAGCCCTTTTTTCTTTTCTTTCTAACAGTGCCATCACCTGTCCAGACAAGTTCATTGCAACCTTGATCGTTAAACAGTTTAACCCTTGATAAGACTATAATTTAAAGTATAAAGTATAGTTTCTAGTATAAAATTGTCTTGTGGAGTCTTAATTTTTAAAAACCCTCCATGTAAAATGTACATATTTAGCGATCAATATGTATATTCCCTGACTATATATAGAAATAAATGCCATATGATATATATATTTTTTTCGTTTCACTGAATAAAAGGTGAAAGTTTTATAACAGTGAATTTTATGGGAGGTTAGATGCTAGCGTTGAGTTTAGCAGTTAACATGAGGGATTAGCATGCTTTAAGTCACTTGCATTTTTGCTAGCATTCCGCATTATACTAAATTTGAAAATCAGTAGTTTGCATTAGTAGTGTTTGTGATGCAAACTAACTAGAGTTAGTCACTGACCTTTGTGATTAGACATTTGGGGTGGTTAATGGCACTAGGGCTGGGCTGGTTAGCATTTGGCATAATCACCAGAGCTAGTGGTTTATTACTGATAGATCCAGATTACTTAAACAAAATGTTAATGAAGCTAATTGAAATAAACTAAACTGAATAAATCCACCCATCCATCTTCTAAACTGCTTATCCTACTGGGTCATGGGGAGCCTGGAGCCTGTCCCAGGCGGGGTACACCCTGGACAGTGTGCCAATCCATCGCAGGGCACAATCCCATACACACCCACACACACATTCATACACTACGGACACTTTGGACATGTCAGTCAGCCTACCATGCATGTCTTTGGACTGGGGGAGGAAACCGGAGTACCCGGAGGAAACCCGGCAGCACAGAGAGAACTTGCAAACTGGGGCACGGGAATCCAACCCGCAACCCCCAACCCTGGAGGCGTGAGTGGAATATGCTAACCACTAAGCCACCGTGCACCCTAAATTGAGTAAATGAACAGAAGAAAACAAAAAATAATAATGTCATGCAATGTGTATAATGTATAAGAAATATATAATATATAATCTTCAAGCTTACACAGTTGTTATTAATTTAACTGAAACAATCAGACCAGCATGTTGATATCAGACTCAGAATCAGAATGAGCTTTATTGCTAACGTGCCTACACGCAAACGCTCAAGGAATTCGACTTGGTAAGTGAAGCTTCCAGTACGTATACAGATACGACAGCAAGACACATAATAAGAAATGTAAAGAAGACGCAGTTAGCTTAAGGCAGAACTGACATGATACTGATGCTATGTACAACTATGCAAGGGGTAATGCAATGTACAGAATGTAGGGGTATGTACAGGTAAGACAATAAATAGGACTGTATTTACTAAGAGTCTATTCACAGTGAAAGAATTGCACTAGGAGGGTCCTTGGAGGAGGTTAACTGTTCATGACGGAGATGGCCTGTGGGAAAAAGCTGCTCTTGTGTCTGGATCACAGTGGATATGAGCACTCCAGTTAGAAGTTGTTTGTAAGAATGTCCATGTTGAATTATCCAGTAGCTAAATCTAATACAATTTAAGCAACTTATACTGAATTGTAAACACAATTTTCCTTTCAATTTTCCTACTTCCATACAATCTGATCGAATTCTCCATTCGAACCATCCCAACTATTATTTATCTTTACCCATATCACATCTCTTCATGCTTGATATTTCTACAGCAAGGGTTCTTTTAGCAATCAGGGACAACTTTAACAGAATTTTATTATTGTTATTAATAATAATAATAATAATAATAATAATAATAATAATAATAATAATAATAATAATAAACTTAAACAATAATCCAAGGACAGCCTCAGTATAGATTCATTTGCTATTCAAATATCAGGATCATCATTTAAATGTATTGATTCATAGAACACATTTTTATTAAAACATTTATTTGATTCAAGCTGACATTATTTATTTTACTTGTTATTGAGTTAATTATGAACTCAACATTAAAACAGCTATAAGAACTTATAAATAAATACAATAACTGAATTGTAATGGTGGGTTACGGATGCATTGGCTATGCTTCACTGACCCTTTCACTGTAGAGATCCATGGCTCTACAAGATTTCTTAAGATTAGATCCTAGCAACAGAAAGACAATGAGAACAGTATAACTTCTTACTATCCATGTTTCTGCTTAATACAATGCAAATACCACTTACCGGAATCAGGAAAAGCCAAGAGAATCACTCCATCACAGACTTCAAAAACACAAACAGGAACTCATACAGACCTTATCTTCTCTATTAAATCCCATTTTTAAAAAAAAATCCATTAGAAAACTATTGATTAAATACACCAGAGCCTGGTCAAACATTTCCTGACATGATTCTTGTAAAAAAAAAAAAAAAAAAATTAAATATGGCTGACTGATTTAGGCTACATGGATCTGCACAACCTTGATGCTGAGTCCTGCAAAGTGGCTTCTCCAGTCAGTGCAAGCTCTTTCCCTTCAAATCCCAGGACATCACTAATGCACACAGCTCACATGGCCAGGCCACAGAGACTGAGGAGGAGCGACCAAATCCTTACCACAGAGATTTAAGGTATTCCCTCGAGTTGGCATCATCTGAAAAGCAGACGAGCAAACACTTTGAGGAAAACAAAGTGGATATTGAGGTTTTGCAAAAACAGATACCAGAGGGTGGAAATTTTCCTGAATAAAAGATGGAAATCATGATTTCCTAGACCAAATGCATGCAAGTGAATTGGAAAGCTAGATTCATGTGGAAACGTTTCGTGCAAAACTGAATTCTGACTCAAATCTGCATGAACTATTGTATACTTTTGTTATTACAGTCTGCACACTGTAAGGAGAAAGCCGTGATGTGCAAAACCACCTTAACAAAGATGCAGACAACTATAGCTCCAAATGTATTGATTTAGTGTTCAGGGAGGGAGATGCACCAACATCACATCAGTAAGATGATTCCTCTCTCTCTCTCTCTCTCTCTCTCTCTCTCTCTTTCTCTGTCTCCCTCTATCTCTCTGTCTCGCTCTCTCTCTCTGTCTCTCTCTCCCTCCCTCTGTCTCTCTCTCCCTCCCTCCCTCTCTCTCTCGCTCTCATACACACACACATTTTTGTCTTACTACCCTTGTGAGGTCTTTCAATTGAAAATGATTAATGTAGCTACTTAATGCTGCTCATACACCTAAGTCTAATCCGAATCTTAACCTCAGTAACCTAAAGGAAACCCTTTGGCTCTGAAATAGGGGCGGGGAAAAAAATATTTCCTTGTGGAGATCAGTTAAACATCCCCACAACATCAAAACTGTCTGAAATTCCTGTCCTTGGTCCCCACCAAGATATAAACACACACACACACCCTCAAATCTCTCGCTCCATTCTAAAGGATTCAGTATCATTTTATTTGAAATGCGCATGCGCATGAGCAACAGCGAACAGAATCCCTTTCACACTGGTTATGATTGATGCAGTATTTTCCTCATTTATCTCAAATATATATTCACAGACACAAGACTATATCACCCTTATAATTTATTAAAGAACACAATGCTTAGGATACTAGTAGATGCACCATTTTGTATGAATAATTTAGTTAGTGGGAAAAACCACCCAGAACCATCCAGTGCACAATGCCATGGAACAGATTACTGCGAGTTCTAGATAGATATTCGTGTATAAATATACATTCACACATATATATGTGTGTATGTACATATATATATATGTGTGTGTGTGTGTGTGTGTGTGTGTACATACTACTCAGTACACGGAAGAATAAACATGGCCACTACACTAAATGTTAGCTTTGTTTACGTCCAGGTGCGGTGGAAATTTCACTGTGTGTGCGTGTGTATATGTGCGCGCGCGCGCGCGAACCCCGAATGGCTGCTGGAACCTGCGAGCCGTGCGCAGTCGTTGCAATGTTGCCAGATTTAGCGGATCTCCTCCATATTGGTCGTATTTTTTTTAAAGCTGTATTGCAGTACGCACGAAGTCAGGTTAAGATTTAACTAAATTATTATTATTATTATTCGACATGTGTTGTAACACAATCCAGCATGATATGAAAAGCTACCAGCTGCCCAAACACAGGCTGAGCTAGTCAAACTAGTGAAACATCTTTGCCAGCTGGTTCAGTTCTTTTCCAGCTTCCTTATTAATTGTTTATCCATCCATCCATTATCTGCACCGCTTATCCTACACATGGTTGCAGGGGAGCCTCGAGCCTTATCCCAGGGAAGTCAGGGCACAATCACACACCTATTCACACACTACGGACAATTTGGAAATGCCAATCAGCCTCCGACACATATCTTTGAACTGGGGGAGAAAACCAGAGTACCCAGAGGAAACCCACAAGAAGCACAGGGAGAACATGCAAACTCTATGCATGCAGGGCAGAGATGGGATTCGAACCCCCAACTCTGGTGGCAAACGTGCTAACCACTAAGCCCCTGTGCCAGCTAACTTGTCTAAATTTATCAAAATGTTATAGATTGTGTAATTGCAGAACATAAAAATAATACTTTGTCTAGAATGTAGCATCATTATCAGCATTTCAGAAACCTTTCTGGATGCCCTTAGCAGTTAGTAAAGATGATCTACCAGTTTGACCAGTACAGCCTGTGTTTTGGCAGCTGGTTCCTTGTCTGACCAAACTGGATTTTTCAGCAACTAAATCAACAACTAAAATGTAACCTTAACCTTTGATTAAATGCTTGACTGAAACTTGCACCTGGAGGTTAATTCTTGTTTACCAGACTAAAAATGATGATTGAGATCATTTTGATCCAAAATTCATGTAATGTATAATACATAATATTTACAGGCAATCAGGGCACACGGTGGCTTTAGTGGTTAGCACGTTCTCCTCACATCTCCAGGGTCGGGGGTTCGATTCCCACCGTGATCCTGTGTGTGCGGAGTTTGCATGTTCTCCCTGTGCTGTGGGGGTTTCCTCCAGGTACTCTGGTTTCCTCCCCCAGTCCAAAGACATGCATGGTAGGCTGATTGGCATGTCCAAAGTGTGCATAGTGTATAAATGGGTGTGTGAATGTATATGTGATTGTGCCCTATGATGGATTGGCACCACGCCCAGGGTGTTCCCCGCTAATCTACAGTTCATCTGTTTACTCAGAAAATAAATAAACTAGATGCCAGAAGGGCTGGTTTAAGTATTTCTCAGCAAGCACAAATCATCAAACCTTGAGGCGGTGGAGGTGCAGGCTTCTCTTTTCATTTGTAATTTGTATTTTCTTTCTGTGTATGATATATTCTGTAAAATTGCTGTAAGATGTGCCATTCTGTTGGTAACTGACTTTTGAGGGAGGAAAAAAGGGAAAATCAACTACTACAGTACAAAATAAACTAAAGAAAAAATATTTTCTACACCATCAATATATACTGTATACAATATATCATATGTAACACCTTCTGTAATACCAACATTTTGTTGTTGTTGTTGCTTTTTTCCAATGTGCTCTATTTGTCTATTTTATAAGTGTCCTTTTTTAGCAGGAAGCAGCACTGGTGTTTTGATTTTTAAAAAATTATAATAATAAAAAAGACTTTTATTTTGAGACAGTTCCAGTGCATTTTGTTCATGAAATGAACTATTGTGCTAAGCTGTGTGTTTCTAAAGAGACAGGTATGAAGTGAAAAGTGAAAATATTGCTGCTTTAACCATGTTAGTCTTATGTAACAAGAACGGATGATGCTGTTACAACTCGATGCTGTTCAGCTTAAAACACAATGACAGACAAATACTCATGTATAGTGTTCATAACAATTCCTATATATAAGTGAATATTAGTGTGATATCCGGTGGAACAGTGCGTTCAGAAAAGTTGTGTAAATCAGCAATCAGCAAATAATAAACAGATTATGTTCTTAACTTTTTCTGTAGAATTTTAGACGGACCTCAGATCTGAGTATAGATTGCTGATATCAGGGCACAGTTATAAGATGCACAGCAAGATAAAACAAGCACTTTCTTCCTTCACCCCTATGTTCCCAGTTAATGTTCATATATACGGTATTGTGTTTTTATTCGCTTTTATTCTTTTATGTATTGCTCATGCCATGTAAAACAAATTTCTATCAGGACAATAAAGTTTCATATCATATCGTTAACACTGGGAGAAAATAATCTCCTTCCTTCAAGACTTCAGTGACTCTGCATAAGACTGCATGAATTCTGCATGACTCATATCTGCATTATGCGGTAACAGAGGATATGCCTGTCACTAGGACTCTCAGCAATCCCATATTAACTGTGATATAATATTTGTGCACTCGGGGCATAAAAAAAAGGTGATTGTCCCATATGGAACAAAAACATATCAAAATCAACTCTCTAACCGTTAACCATACTAAAAACAATAACCTAACCCTCTAACATTCGACAAATCAAATGGTGAACATTCATTTTGAAGGTAAATATAGGGTAAGTTATACGTTTTTTGAGAGTTGAGCTGTTTTATACAGACTACTTAATGTGGATGCAGGTGCAGAATCCTAGCTGTACTGCTGAGAATCTTCACCAGAGGGCACACTTACAGATATTCATTCATTAAGCTTCAGTACCAGCTTTATCCTGGTCAGGGCCTTGGTGGGGCAGAGTATATGGTGAACACTGGGTGCCATGCGGGAGTGCACCTTGGATACGACACCAGTCCATCACCGAGCACCACACACACACTCATTCACACCTAGGGGCAATTTAGCATAGCTAATCCACCTGAATTACTAACACAACAACATCAATTGAATCAACGACAGCAATACAGCATGATTATGCAAATATGTTTGTGTGTCTTTAGTATGTGCCATTTATACAACATTCATTTTATATCCTGTCCTATATTGTTCCAACTAATAAACTGTGATAATCAGTTCATGAGTAGGACCAGGCATGTTGTGAATAGGAAAACATGATACACTGCAGAGGAGTGGGCCTCCAAAACTGGAGAGCACCTGACGGATGTGTCATTTTACACCCATAAACCCCCACCTTCCCGACACTCCACCTCCCATATTTGGGTGACAGAAAGTCGGCAAGCCTAACTATCACAACCTTTCATGTCAGATTGGTCATTTTGAATTGTCCAGATTGCACTGGTAATATTCTACTATGCAGTACATTTAGTATAAATTTAATAGGCTATATTGTTTGCTAAATCCTCTATGGGCAACTATACACTGAGTTGAGAAACTTTAAACTTTTTTACACATGATAAAGTTTGAATCATATACAAATCAAATGCATCTCTAGGGGTAGCTGTGGATCAGGTGGTAGAGTGGGTTGTCCACTAATTGTAGGGTTGCCGGTTCGATTCCCGGCCCGCATGACTCCACATGCCGAAGTGTCCTCGGGTAAGACACTGAACACCAAGTTGCTCCTGGTGGCAAGTTAGTGCTTTGCATGGCAGCTCTGCTACCATTGGTGTGTGTGTAAATGGGTGAATGAGAACCAGTGTAAAGCGCTTTGGATAAAAGCGCTATATAAGTGTGCCATTTACTATTTAACTCTATTACTCCAACGATCCATATAGGCTTGGGGGAAATGAGCACCATGACATAATAATTGGCGGCTCACACTAAATACTATATACTCATACTACATAGTTTTAGATCCTCAAACAAAATACAACATAAAACAAAGGCAACCTGAGTAAACACACAATACAGTTTTTTTTTTATTATTTTTTTTTTTTTTTACTGAAACAAAAAAATTGATTAAAAAGTTATATAAAGTAACTTACGGACTGAAGATCAGACATTCTCCTTTAGGATTTTCTTGTAGAGAGCAGAATTCATGTTTCCCTCAATTTCTGCAAGTTGCTCAGGCCCTGAAGCAGCAAAGCATCCCCACACCATCACTCCTCCACCACCATGCTTGACTGTATGTATAATGTTGTGATGTTGTGGAATTCTGTGTTTGGTTTCACCAGATGTAACTGGACCACTGTCTTCCAAACAGTTCCACTTTCGACTCATCAATCCACAGAACATTCTCCCAAAAGGTTTGAGGATCATTAAGGTGTGTTTTGGCAAAATTCAGAACCTTAATGTTCTTCTGGGTTAGCAGTGGTTTTTGCCTCGCCACCCTTCCATGAATGCCATTTTTGCCCAGTGTCTTTCTGATACTGGAGTCATGAACAGTGACCTTTATTGATGCAAGAGAGGCCTTTAGTTCCTTTGATGTTGTCTTTGGCTCTTTTGTGACTTCTTGGATGAGCATTTGCCGTGCTCTTGGAGGAATTTTGGAAGGTCGGTCACTTCTGGGAAGGTTTATTTCTGTGCCGAGTTTTTCCATTTGAATATAACGGCTCTCACTGTGGTTCTTTGGAGTCCCAGAGCTTTTGAAATAGTTTTGTAACCCTTCCCAGACTGATACATTTCAATCACCTTCTTAATCATTTCTGGAATTTCTTTCAACTTTGGCATAGTGTATCACTGGATAAGATCTTTTAACCAATTTCATGCTGTTGAAAAAGTTCTATTTAAGTGTTGATTTGATTGAACAGGGTTTGCAGTAATCAGGCCTGGTTGTGTCTAGTCCAGCTGAACCTCATTATCAATGCAGTTTCATAGATTTGGGGAATTAGTAACTATGGGGGCAAATACATTTTCACACAGGCCCTGTTGGTATTGGATAACTTTTATGCTTCAATAAATAACATTATCATTTAAATACTGTATTTTGTGTTTACTTAGGTTGCCTTTGTTTTATCTTAGATTTAGTTTTAATTCCTGAAACAATTTCGTGTAAAACAGAAGAAATCAGGATGGGGGTGAAAACCTTTTCACAGCACTGTACTTCAAACCATCAGATTCATCCATGCAGCGGAGCAGTGCCAAAGCACAACCCACGTAAATGTAATAATAATAATAATAATAATAATAATAATAATAATAATAATAATAATAATAAAAACTCCACAAATAATGTGCTGTTTAATGTTTCAACAGAGATGGCAATAGAGAGGCAAACGTTCAGTACTGCAACTTTAATAAATAACAAATTAAATTGTTGGCAAATTTCTGTGGTATGAGAGGAATAAAACACATCAGGGCATGCTGTTCATTTTCTATGAATGTGTGCTAACTACACAGAACTGCAATTTCAATGACTGCAACAAGCGACATGGTGACAGCATAACAAACGGTATTTGCAATTTATCTAATAACGTTGTAAAGCAAATCCAAATGGTTTTTGGATCACTTCCCCACTCACAACTTTATTTCCTACCTGCGATTCATTCACAATTACTGTTTAATGTACAAAAATGCAAGGATAAACTAATAACAGTTCTTATCCTGTTATATACGATCTCTTTAAATGTATATAGAGACGTTACAAAGAAAAAGCTTGGCAGTAAGTAGTAAAGGTTGTTTGTGCCTCTGGCGAGTGTAGTTAGCTAGTATAGTTAGCTTGCTTTGCTAATCTGTCAATGAAGCTTGTATAAGCCTAGTACATAACATGTAAGTCAATTTTAATTATATTTTTTCAACAAATGTGGTGTGTATAAATCATATAGTAGGCTATAGGCCAATCCCACCAAGATTTCACTCTTTTTTTTGTGATTAGCACGTTGGTCTCGCACTTCCGGGGTTGGGGGTTTGATTCACGCGTCTTCCCTCTGCGCATGGAGTTTGTATTTTCTCCTGTGCTTCGAGGGTTTCCTCCAGGTACTCCAGTTTCCTCCCTCAGTCCAAAAACATGCATTGTGGACTGATTGGCATCTCTAAATTGTCTGTAGTGTGTGAACGTGTGTGCGAGTGTGTGCGAAGGTGCCCTGTGATCAATATCTCAGATGATCACCCACATAAAGCCGCGTCCACACTCTAAGAATTTGATTATGATTTGGTCATCTGAGACAATTTTTGAGATTCCTAAAGGATGCCTATAATCCTAGGCCAAAATCTGTAGTCATCGATCGCTAGTTTGACGTGTTTCCCGACAGACGATTAGCAGCCGTTGCGATCAGATTTTTCCTCCGATCAAATTATGTCAGTGTCAGAAGATTTGAGGCACAGTCCTGTAATGTGGCTTCTCCTACTCCGTACGAGTCTTCTCACGTGAGAGCGTCCGTTTTTCGCGTCTTGACTGTCGTACAGCCCGACATTAATGGCAACCGAAATCCTAGCGGGGAAAGTGTTCGTACAGTCTGAAAAGCAACAGTCACAAATGACTATTAAGAATCGCACATTGTGCACTCGGCTTAAAGACAGGTGACATTACGATCGCTTTAAAACTACACTCGCTTTTGCTTACTTTATTTCATCCGCAGCCTCAAGAAAATACAATTTTAGTAACTTAAGTCCAATTAAATTAGGGTTAAAATTGTAGCCCATTTTTTGCACTAATTTTTAACAGAAATAATAAGAGTTGCTACACCTACACGAGTGATACTTGTTGCTTGCTAGTGTGAACGTAGCGTCAACACGGCTTTAACCTGGGCAGGACTTTATGGGGTTGTTTATGTTTGTTTTACATTTAAAAAAAAAAACAAAAACAACTTAACTGTAAAACCAATCTGGCAACCTTTCTGATCCCAGTTCCACCGATCTGGCAACCCCGAGGTTCTCGCGTGCCGTGCGCAAACAGCGCGTGGCGCAGAAGCGCAGAGAGGGAGGCGACCTGAGAAAAATAGAAACCAAGCAACGAAGCGTGTATCCGAGGTGAGTGCGTGTTTTCCAGTAAACTGTGGCAGAAAATCACAATATAATGCCATGAAAACTGTACGCGACACCGTCCCGGTGTTGGAAAGGTTTTGGTTTCATTTCTAAAAACAACCCAAATTCGATAAAACTCCTCAGTTGTGGTGTTGAAGGGAAACGAGTTGCCATGTTGTTTCCCCCCCTCTAGATTGGCCTACTGCGCCACGCGCGGCGCGGGAAAACTCGGCGCGCGTTTTATAAGCAGTTGGTTTGGTTTATTTCTGTGGGGTGGAACATGCGAGTGTTTCAGGTGTGACACTTGAGGGAAATGGCGGGGTGAAAGAGGGGAAGGCTAGCTTTAAAACGTCGTTTGTTTGTGTTTGTGTGTGTTTGGGGAAGGCGGCGTGGCGCAGCTGCATGGACTCGACGAAGGGCGCAGCTTCTCTTAAAACTCAACCATCATAGTTGTCTTTGTCTGTGTAATGGACATCTATTTTGTTTTGTTTTTTTGCTTTAAATTTTTTCCCTTATGAATATAAATGTGAATTATGACCTCAACAGACTGGAGGGTTGTTAGCTCGCTAGCTAGCAAGCAGCATAGCTATAGTAGTTATCCCCTGAGCTGAAGAAGCCATGCTGGCCTGTAGCAACACAGCAGACATGTCTACATGGAGGCTTGTCAATCCATAGACTAAGAGAAGTGTGCTGCTGTCTGGAAGTTGGGTTGTTTGTTTGTTTGTTTGTTTGTGGCAGGTTTGAAACAGAAAACTTTACCCGTAGAGCAAGTCATGTACATTTGCATATTAGCTTTGGCAGGTTCAGAAGTGACAATAGTTTACTCTTTTATTGAACTAACATTAGTTTATGAATTGAAACAAAAACGTCCTGTATTCTACATTAGTTATCATTTGACTACATTGGTCCTGTTGATTCACTGGTGCCTTCACTTTATTTGTTCCTCCCCAGACACACACACACATTTTCCTCTTTACAGCAGTAAATAACTAAAATGATAGATTGATTCGTCAGTCCTGTATTGTGCTTCGTCAGGCCTGTGTGTCTGTCCATTTCTCTTCCAGGCAACGTTTCAGGCTGTTTTTCCAGCTCGTCCTCGTTTTTAGAAGGACGTTTTGTCTTTTTCGTCAACAGCTTTAAGTTGAAGACTTAAGATGAGCAGCAGCGAGTGCTTTGGCTGCGGTCGTACCGGCCACTGGATCAAGAACTGCCCGAACGCTGGCCGCGGCCGTGGTAAAGGACGTGGGCGGGGGAAAGGTGAGAGCTTTTCGTGTGTGTAGTCCTGTGTTGAGATTTCCAAACTGTTAAAACATGTTCTCATTCATGTTTCTCATGCAGATCTGTTCTGCTATCGCTGTGGGGAACCGGGCCACGTTGCAAGAGACTGTGAAAGAACTGAAGATGGTAAGTATATATATCAGCCCATACAGGATTTCACAGTTTTTTCTGATTGCTGGGGCCAGAAATGCTTGCTTGTGCAATGCAAATTGCATGAAATTGTTTTGCTCAGTCTTTCGCAGTGATGTTTTGTTGGTAAACGAGACCTTTTTTAGCTGTACTCATGTTCAGCGCACGTGAATCGAAGAGGGCTTTGGCTGAATGCGCGTTGTGATGACGTCACACGATGCATCTCGGCCCGACTCTGCAGAAAATCTGCGGTAATTTAGAAAAATCGCAACCTCGTGAGTACTGCGGCGTTTCGTTGCTTTTGCGTTTATTTCTCCGATCGCGGCATGACTGATGTAGATTGTAAAACAACACCGAATACATCTTAGTCTTCCCTTTATGTTTTCGGAGAAGGGCTCGAAGATAAAGACGCACCGTGCGTTTAAATAACACGGGTAGCTGTGGCTCTTCGAGGTTCTGTTCCCTAAATCTGAAATCGATGAGTGAGTGATAACACTGAGAGTGTGATAAGCTTCAAAATAAAAACATCGTCATGGAGGTAGTGACGTGGTAGCAGTTAAAATGATTAAAGCTTGACAATTATTCGGCCAGTTTAAAGACTAGTTTTATTGTGCTGTTAAATGAACAGAGTTATACATTATAATTATATATAAGCACTTTTCATCACTTATTAATTAAAACAGACTTTAAATAAACTTTTTTTTTTTTTTTTAAATGACTGCAGTATGCAACCAAGTATGCACTTAAAATAAAGGAATGGAGAGCTTTCAATTTAATGGATCGATGTTAATAAAACGGATAATTTGATTTCTAATAAACAAGCCTTAGCCAGTGTAACTGATACCAGTCATTTAAAACTTGTGGTAATGATTAATTGCACAATCTTAGCTTATTTTTTAAATTCTTTTGTTAATTATGAGTCAGTTAGTATATAAGTAGTTCACATATCTATCACTGCTAAAAGGTTGTTTGAATGTAATGACGCATAAAATGTAAGGATGGTGCCACATAATAGAAACAAATGAGTGTTTTGAGCGTGTTTGTATATTTGCATTCCCTTCTCTCAGCCTAAGCGTTCGAGCAGTTTCCAGATTTTATTGATCTTTTTTTCTCTACCTTGCACCAAATCTTCTGCAGCCTGCTACAACTGCGGCAGGAGTGGCCACATCTCCAGAGACTGCAAGGAGCCCAAGAAGGAGAGGGAGCAGGTCTGCTACAACTGTGGCAAAGCCGGCCACGTGGCCCGAGACTGCGACCACGCCAACGAGCAGAAGTGCTACTCCTGCGGCGGGTTCGGGCACATACAGAAAGGCTGCGAGAAGGTCAAGTGCTACAGGTAGACGTTACAATTAATTTGCACAGTCAGACTAGACCAAAAGTCTAGTCTAGAAGTATTTCACTGCCCATTTTCATTGTGCTTATGCTTAATATTAAGTCTTTTTTTTTTTTTAACCCCCGTTTCTGGCTTCTTGCCTTGTTTTCACCCCGTGTAGGTGTGGTGAAATTGGCCACGTCGCTGTCCAGTGCAGCAAGGCGAGCGAAGTCAACTGCTACAACTGTGGCAAATCCGGGCACCTGGCAAAGGAATGCACCATCGAGGCCACCGCTTAGTCCTGATTGCCTGGTCGCCCCTTCTTTTTCTGATTGATGGTTGTATAATTTTCTCTGAATCCTCTTCACTGGCCAAAGGTTGGCAGATAGAGGCTAGTCCCAGGCCAGTGAGCTCTTGACGCGTTAAAAGAAGGAAAGGGGTGGAAAAAATTTCCACTTTCTGCATTTAATACAAAAAAAGTTTATGTTTAGTTTGGTAGAGGTGTTATGTATAATGCTTTGTTAAAGAACCCCCTTTCCATGCCACTGGTGAACAGGGATGAGTGAGTTGAGTGGGAGTACGCAGCTAAGAAATGTTGTCGAGTCGGCCTCTCCGGGCCTCATCGAACGAGGCCTCGGGAGAGAGCAGTAGGGGAAAAAAAATCAAGGAAATGTGAACTTCCGGGTATGATTTGCCTTTTTTTATTTTTATTTTATTTTTTATAAATCTACGGTAGTGAGTTGTGCTAAGAGTGATTAACCTGGGAAAGCAGTACAGGACTCATGCAGTCAGATCTGCCCAGGCTCAACCAGCAGCACGCAGCTAAGTGGAGAAAACAGTTATTAAATGCATCATTGATAAGCAAGTTTACAGCACATTCAAAACCTGAGAGAACATGAAATAATTTAGGAGAACAATAACTTTGTAAGGCGCAAGTCCGATCAAGTGGAGCAGCAAAGAAATCAAAAAGTCAAGTGTGGAACCCCACGATTGCAGGTCGTTGTACCCACGGAGAGGGGGAAAAACACTTCAGTGGAATTGTGGTGGGTGGGAAAAACTATGATTTGGAGTTAGGAGAAAGGTGAATGTTTTCACAGAAATCAAATGTTATTTTTGTACAATATCACTTAGACTACTGTAAAAGTAAAAACTATCATTCGCTTGTACTCAGTTTAAAAGTCGGAAGGTAAAAGCAACTGAAGTCCTAGAAAATAGAAATGTAATTTTAACTATCAATAAAGCTGGAGGAGGAAGGGGAGTGAGAGTGAAGCTTCATTTCTGAGTGGACTCTTTTCAATTCAGACTCGAATCGAAATACTTACCACACAACGGTCAAAGTGCATAAGCAGCATAACAAACGTAACGGTGGGTTGCCAAGAAGGTGGTGGATTGGGTGGGGAATGTGGGCATTCAGTTTGTATAGAAGTAATAGAATCTGATTTGTCTTCATAAGGATTAAAGCGTAGACACTTCTGTGGCTTTTTCTGTTGACTTTTTTTTGTGGAACAGTTACCTCAAGCGATTTTATTATTCAATATGAAAAAAAATAAGCAGTGAAACTGTAACATCAAGGTTTGTCTATGTAAACCGAGACAGATATGTGAACATGTGCCCGTGATCAATATTTATATGATTCTTAAAGTAACAAATAGATAAACTTGGCATATATTGGGTTCAGGATGGGGATACGTATAGAATTTTAGAAAATATTTTGGGGAAAGTACAGATACTTAGTTGGGGTAGGGTAGTAGACTCATCACTAGGATTCTAAGACAATTGCCTTGGGACCTTTCTTAGTTGCTGCACCAACGCAGGCCCCCTTCTACATATCAAATTTCATGTTGCTCCTTTTGATGATGCAGCTAATGATCTTTACGTTTAGCATCAAACTGGGATATGGCCTGAAATGTTTAAAATGCAATCTAGAAGACGTCTCGAAATAAGAAACCTGACATTAGTAGCCTTTCCAAAGCTCTACAAAGCTATATGCTGTATATCTGCATAATTTTTTAAAAATATATTTAGTAAGAAATGATAATTGATAAGTTACACCATTTGCTTCACAGGAGGTTCTTCTAAAACATGATTGATGTTTACGATTGTTAAAATGACAGACGAGGAAAATGTTTCAACACACTGGTACTGTAAGACAGTACACACACTGTGAATACTTCCCATGGGCTTAGAAATATTGTAAATAATCCTGATAAGGGCATTGAACACCCCATTAGTCTCGTATATTTAATAGATTATTCATCATATCCTGGATAATTACTGTGAACATCTTATTGACTGCCAGCTCAGATGTTTTTATGTGCGCACAACTCCCCTGGGCGTGTCAAGAACGAAGTACCGGTAAAGGCCGGCACTTGAGTGCTCGGCCCTTCTTCCTTCATGAGCAAAAATGATTGTGTGCTAAATTTGAATCCAAGGGTCCTTTGAAAGTTGGGATCAATTTCAGTGGCAGGCCTTCACCATGACTCACTTGTATAAATAGGCAGCCTATAAAAAGCCCCTGGCCTCTCGTGGGCTTTGTGCAGTGGTAAGAGTACACATGGTATGAAAATGTATTTGAAAATAGTAATTTTATCCAAATGTATATGTAACTGCATAGGCTTTTGGCAGAGGATGTACTGTATCCATTTAGAAACGACGGGTGCTCACACACAAAGCTGTATTTTAAGGATAAGTTTGGTGTTGGTCGCATCCAAAATGCAAAACTTATATTCTTGAGAATGAATATTTTTAATTCATCAAAGCAGCTAAAAATGTGCATCTTGCTGAGAAACGGGTGTAATACGGACATCTTTGAAATACTGTGCGTTCTTCCGGAAAGGTCACATGACCAGACATTGAAACTGTCTTACTGAAAGTAAATCCTGTGCAGGCAGTGAGATACTCATAATGAGATCACAACTCACTCCCATAACACTGGAATTGACTTGTCTATGTAAGATTAATGGAAAATTTGGGTACGTTTGATACACTGATATTATTGGTCACTTTTATGTTAAGGACGAGTACTAAAGTAAAAAGACCCAAATCTTGAAGTTAATAAATGTCACATGTGACTTGGAAAGACATTTTCATGCCTAAATTAGTACTTGAAACAGCTTTTTATTTTCAAAATGGATATGGTAAGTTGTTTTACTGAGGAAAATTGCCTTAGGATGTTCAAGCCAGCAGCTATTCCACTATACACTGATACGGTCATCATGCAAATGAAAAGACTTGTATTGTGTCGCCCCAACTGCCCCGTATGACCTTATCATAAATGTTTTGTCACTGAGCAGAGGGGAAAAAGCTTCGTCTGATGCAAGATGTCAAAGAGTCAAGATAGAAAACTCAAAGCAATATGCCTTGAAAATACAAAATGCACAACAAAACAAACGGGTGGAAAAAGGAGTCGGTGTTTGTGACAGAACTGTAAGAAGTCGGGTGAATGAAATGGGATTTATGTATAGAAAAACCAAATGATAACCAGCACTAACACCTAAACAGAAGAAAACAAGGTTACAGTGGGCTAAAGAGAAGCAGTCATGCAGTGTGGATGATTGGATGGAAGTGATATTCAGTGATGAATCACGAATCTGCATTGGCCGAGGAGGTGATCCTGGAACTTTTGTCTGGTGCCATTCTAATGAAACATTTAAAGATGCCTGAAGAAAACAATCAAATATCCCTATTCATTTATGATATGGGGCTGTATGTCAGGTGAAGGACCAGGGGAGATGGCAATCATTACCTCAACAGATTTACATTGAAATGTTGTACACTTTTCTCATTCCGTCAAGAGGGAATAGATTCCGTGGTGATGAAGTCATGTTTCAGGATGGTAATGCATCTTGCCACAGCGCAAAAAGTGTTCAAGCTTTTCTACAGCAGGCATATCAACTCAGTGTTATGGCCAGCAAACAGTCAGAATCTCAATTCAATTGAAAATAAATCCATCCATTTTCCATACCGTGTATCCTACACAGGGTTGCAGTGGAGGCTATAGCAGGGAACTCGGGGCACAAGCTGGGAGACACCCCACAACCCCCAATGCACAACCACGCACCCATTCATACACTACACACAATTTGGAAACACCAGTCAACCTACAACACATGTCTTTGGGCTGGGGGTGGAAACTCCTGAAGCATGGGGAGAACATGCAAACTCTGCGTACACAGGGTAGAGGTGGGATTCGAACCCACAACCACAGAGGTGCAAGGCAAGCATGTTAACCACTACGGCACCGTGCACCCATTGGAAATTTATGATGGAAATTCAAAAAATTGGTCTATGACAAGGCTCCATCCTGCAAAGCTGAGCTGTCAACCTCTACTGATTGCCATAAAGTTGGAACCAGATTGATGGAGAATATTGTTTTTCGTTAGTGAAGTCCATGCCTCAAAGAATTCAGGCCATCATAAAAGCCCAAGGAGGAACAACATAGTACTAATTGTGATTTTTTTTGTTGATGATTCCATCATTTTTCCTCTACTTGATCTGGGAAAAACCAAACGGCAATAATGAAAATTATTTAATTTAATTGAGGTATGTTGCACGAAGCGGGAATGTTTAGCTATTAAACAAAAATTGGTTTGTCTCATATCTGTGATTATTTGCTTGGAAGTAATAAATAAATAAAAAGCTGAATGAACATCCTTTTCATCCTATGGTTCCTTATATGAAAAGTTTGTTGATTATATAATTTTTGCCTGGGGTTGTATAAGATAAGCGATGATGTGACCTTCACTACAGCAGTGATTTAGTCATTTAAAAGATACAACATGATTATGCATTTTTGGTGTGAGCGTAAGGAAATCCTCCCACGTAACAGCTAGCGCTCGGAATATTCGAGAAAGCGTTATTTTCAAGGTACTGATTTCATTAGTGAATAATTCAATATGAGTACGTTCGCCTCACACCTCCAGGGTCGGGGGTTCGATTCCCACCGTGGCCCTATGTGTGCAGAGTTTGCATGTTCTCCCCGTACTGCAGGGGTTTCCTCCGGGTACTCCGGTTTCCTCCCCCAGTCCAAAGATATGCATGGTAGGCCGATTGGCATGTCCAAAGTGTCCGTAGTGTATGAATGGGTGTGTGAGTGTGTATGTGATTGTGCCCTGCGATGGATTGGCACCCTGTCCAGGGTGTACCCCGCCTGGGATAGGCTCCAGGCTCCCCATGACCCTGAAAAGGATAAGCGGTAAAGATGTATGGATGGATGGATAATTCAATATGTAGCTTAACGCATGTCCTAGATAATGTACAGAATGGATTGATGTATATGCAAGTTTCAAATAAATAAAAAACTCAAACCTACAAGTTTAAAGAAAGAAAAAAAACTACAAAAAGTGTGTAAATAATCTTTGTGAACAACGTATCAAAATACTACAAATGAACATTTTATCGTATATTTGTTTTACTTTTTGGGATTTGAAATGATAAAGCAGACAAAATGGCATAAGGTTGCCATGAATGTGATGATAACTGTAGTCGAGGATAGATGTATAGCTCGGTGTAACCTGAGTCTGCTGGCCCAGTGCTCAGCTTTTCAACACCAAGGCCACTCTCTTGGCCAAACGTTGAATGAGATGAACGCTGCTGAAGAGCCATTTGGTTCATGATACTCATTGCTCCTGGTGAAGGTAAGTGTTGTCTTTTACATTGGATTGTGAAATAATACATGCAAAATTAAATACATCAAAAACAATATCATCTAGTTGGGTAGATATTACCTAGAGGCTTTTGGCATGAATGATTAAATTTTCATATATTATTATGTATAAGATTGTGGCTAGCATTGTCGTCAGGTTCTTGTTTTCCTCACCGCAGGCCTGTTGACTGTGTTGTATGACTATAAGATGCTATGACGATGTCAACTAGAAACCTAGAAGAAAATTGCAACTTTCTAGATAACAAAGAAAGTCTACCAGCTCTGAAACCATGTGAAAAGGATACCTTACAATCCCAACAGGACTTGGAGGATATATACAGTATTAGTTCCGGTAGTCCATGTCAAATCAAGGATGCTCAAACTAACAGTAAAACCAAGGACAATAAACAGCCTGACGTGCTCTCAGGCCAGCCTTTGGACAAACCAGGAATCCTGGCACATCTACACCATACATCACCTCTGGAGTCAATAAGAGAACTAATAGAAATGGAAGAGACCAGTGAAGGTCGAAGTCCAGGTGACGGAGCAGTTCGAATTAAGGACGCGTGCAAAGAGACGTGCCCTTCCACAACTATAAGATATGTTGCATTGCCCTCTGAAGGATGTAGTGATGAATTAGGAAGGACTGCTTTGGGGCAAGATTCTAACACACAGCTTGATTCGGTGGATGCTTGCAGCTCCATGGATGACGTCCCAGTTGGATCATGTCCTCCAGAAGATACCTCATACATTGCACTGATTCCTGAACACCTGGAGTGGGGTTCTTCTACTGTGTCTGATAACCAGAAGGAGGTGGCAGGACACCAGTTGACACCGTCCCACACCATTTCTGACGTTTTAGAGGTCCAACTGGACAATCAGTCCACCATCACACCATTGCAAGACCTTCAAGAGGAGTCCATTTGTCCCCAAACTGGTGTAAAGGTTAATACAATCAGTGACAAGTCAGAGGCAGAGATTAATAATCCCAACCCGGAGGGGGTTGATGGTCATGTCTGTGAAAAGGAAGGCAGTGCGGCTAACCAGACCCTAATCGAGGTTCTCACAGCATGTGAAGCCAGAGTGGAGCAGCTTGAGGAGCTCAAATCATCTTCGATTGAGATGTCCACCCAGGTATAACGTGATATGTCAAAAATATCAAATTGAGTCTAATAAAAGAGAAACATACATGCGAAGTGATATTTTCGTGATTACTTGCCTTTTTCAAGGTATAAAATGACAAATAGGTTTATTAGGTACCTACGTTGTTTGCGTTCCTCTACCCTATATGGAAAGGAATCACTCAGGCCCAGCAGCAGATCATTTCATTTCTAAGAGGGGAACAAATCCTAATTCTCGTCCTAATTGAAACAAACACCCACTCGCAGTTCTACACAAGCCTAATTTCTACATTACCTTGAATTAAACCTTACATTCACACCAGATACCAAGTTCAAATGTCAGCCAACTTTTTTAAAAACTAAAAAACCCTTACTAAAATCCATATGGATTTGGAAGATTACGGCTATAATAAGATATGCAAAGAAAAACATATATGGTAAAGGCGATTCGATTGATTTTGCGAGTTGAATCTCTGCAGGATACGTCTTGAATGTACTTTAATACATCTTTAATTTACTACTATAAATAAACATAATACCTATTGGTCGAACGCTTAAGCTGAAATAGAGTTTGATTGTTCACAAATTTTTTTAAACTCCTCTCGTCTCGTGTATATTAATCCTGTAATAAAACATCAATGTACATAAATTGTAAGGCATTTTTATGTATGCAGGTATATTTTGCCGCATAATGGCACTACGGTGGCATCACTACTGCAACTGATAACCCAAATAATAACTGCTCGGTTATTGACAGGATAGAGTTTGATGAAATTCTGCAGTAATTATATACCAACAAAGTGCATCTAGGTGTACAGCACTGAGCATGTCCACATGTAAACAAGTTCTCTAAAGTATCTCTATTAAGTATTTGTTTTCAGAAAATAATGAAATGAAAAGATCCTAAATATATACAAATAAATGCTTATAAAGAGTAATAAACAGCAAAAGCCTGAACCAGTAATAATAATAATAATAATAATAATAATAATAATAATTGGTGTGATAGCCCTTTGCCTTTAAAACAGCATCAAATGAAGTTCCACTTTTTATAATCATTTTGAGAATTTGATCAGGAAATGTTGCTAGGTTATGCCACAGTTCGCCTGCAGAAAATATCTTGAGTGTAATCGAATGTATTATCAGATAAGAATAAACCTAATATATGATTCATAAACCTATATTTATAGTCATTTGTCCTAATGTCAAGTTTGAATATTCTTGTTCTATTGGCAGATATATATTTTTTTCTCATTTTAAGTAATTATTTCTAGAAGGAAGCAAAGTTATCCGCCTGTACTATAAGAAATTTTGAGTAAAAACAAAACAAAGAAAAACAGGGTCATAATAAAAAGATACATTTGCCTATATTCAAGATATCTCTGCAGTGCTCCAGTGCATAAGAGTGGTTTTATTACCCTCCGTGTTAAATTTTTTTTTATAGAAAAATCTCCAAAAATTTTTCTCTGTACTCTGAGATATATATATATATATATATATATATATATATATATATATATAGTTGTACAGTTTGCAAAGATTCAGCCACGATAAAAGAGAAGCAGCATGACATTAGAGATCAGAGATATGATACATTTCTCTACATGTTGCAATACTAATGCCACAAGACGTTTCTCTAAGGGTATTGTGGGTAGGATGAGTACTATGACTGGACTGATCAAGTCCTGCCAAAATGTATATTGATTCCATCTGTTACATTTTTTTTTGTTGTTTAATGTTTTATATTTAAATAAATCTTTTAATTGTAGGTTTTTAAAAATGTGACACACGATTTTTGCCAGCATTTCTTCGGCAAACCTCAACAGAAATAAATATAGTGGTCAAAATTGTAAAACATGTTTTAAAAGTATTTGTGTTTTAAAAGTGTTGTGAAATGACATCATGAATGTTGCTAACTGTAAACATTACACCGTGTAATATTATATAGTATATTTAAATTTGTGCTCCTGTTCTGTACTTTATATTTATATAGAATGCTGGTGTTGTAATGACTAAAAATACCATACTCCTGTTTGCAATTTTGCTGGCAGCTATTTTGAAATACAGACTGGGTGGTTTGAATCTTTAACAATCTGTTAAATTTCAGTCTCTTAACAAGAAATTGAGAAAAGCAATTTGTAGCAATATCTTGCTGTAATTTTTATTTGAACCTTTCCATCCCTTAGTTGCAATCTGCCCGGGTTCTGGCTGCCAGGCTGCATCAGAAAGTGCTTAACCTGGAACACAAATGTCACCTTAAAGACAAGGAGCTCCACGATCTGACGGTCAACCTTGAGAAGACGAGTGAAGCTCTGCAAACAAGAACGTCAGAAATGGCTGTAGTTACTGAGGAGCTCCAGCGACTTCACCATGAACTGGAAGCGCAGAAGAAAACAGCTGCAGCTGGCAGGACAGTCAGTGCCAACGGGCAGCTCGCTCCAAGTGCACGCCAACGCAACGGCAGCTCCAAAGTGTGCACACTGTTTTGAGAACAAACAAAAAAAATATTCATTCTTGATATACAGTACAATTACCATCCACTTTATTAGGAACACCTGTATACCTGTTATCCAATCAGCCAATCAGGTGGCAGAAGTGCAAGGCATAAAATCATGCAAATACAGGTCAAGAGCTTCAGTTAATATTCACATCAAACCAAAATGGCGGAAAAAATCTCTGTGATCTCAGCGACTTTGACCCAGACATGGTTGTTTGCCTCCGGTTGGGCTGGTTTATGTATTTCACAAACTGCTGAGATTTTCTCTAGAATTTATACAGATGCTGCGTCCTAATTCGCCTACTATCCACCCTAAATAGTATCCAAAATGAGACTTAGTGTGTCCCATATTGTATTATGTTGAAATGAGTATCCCAGAGGTACCCGGATGATATAATACTTTAGCTAGATTTTCGAAGTGGGGATCCGTTAACACTTTTCAGCTAATATTGTCCACAACTCCTTGTGCAAGGGAGGAGGAGTTTTGAAGAGACACTTATCTCCACCATGTATTACTTAACATGTAATTAGTTAACTCTGATTATCCTGGCCAGTGAACAGAATTATGGTTCCTTATATGAAAAGGGTTCAGATGATCCATCTATCCATCCATCCATCTTCAACTGCTTACTCCTTTTCAGGGTCGCGGGGGAACCTGGAGCCTATCCCAGGAGGCATCGGGCACAAGGCGGGGTACACCCTGGACAGGGTGCCAGTCCGGTACAGATGATCTTTCTTTAAATTAGTACAAAATAGGGGACTTTTCAGAAACTGTCGTCTCTATGCCAGCGTACAAAGTAGACGTATCTTAGTGATTGAAAATGCTAGAAATGTTGTCTACCTACCGAAAACATTCTCCTACCTTTTAGAATGCAAGGACAGTACCAATATTTTTATACGTGCATATCCTTATGGAAAAATCACATCAATCTCACAGTCAGTGTTTCATTTCACATCCAATGTGCCGAGCACTAAAAGAAAAACAATCAAAAATAACACGGTTCGGTAATCAGATTAGGTGATATATAATTTTCCTTCATGTATAGTAACAGTAAAATGTTTATTTATTTGCTTGTTTACTTACATACTTGTGTGTTTATTTATGAATTAATATACAAAGGCCTGGATTTGTTGCGTCATTGCTTTTTAAATTCAGATAATACCTATTGAAATGCTTTTCTTTGCTCTTTACATGATGCTCACACACCAACACTGTCACATGACAATGATACATTTACACAGTGCACTGATGAGCCGTCAGAGTGAAACCAAAGCTCTGCCAGAAACCCCCTTCAGCTTTTGTCTGTATAGAGAAACTGGCTGTGTTGCTGTCCTTCATTAAAATTAAAAGCCGGAACATTAGTAGCCTTTAGGGGTCAAGGTCTTGTCCGCCCTCCCCAAGCCTGAAGACCCATTCTCCACACCTGCAAGTGGACCTTTAGCTTGTCAACACTTTCTCTTCTTTAGAAAGCCCTTTGTTGAGCTCATGCACCACATACATGAATTATTCATTCTGGCTCAATTACGCTGCAAGAGGAGGCTTGTATATAGAATGAAGATCAATCCCAGCATGGTAGGAATAATGATGACAAATGCATTTGTATACTGATCAGTAAGTAAAATATGTGGTTTGAGTTATAGGTGTTGTTTTTTTTTTTGTTTTTTTTTGATGTAACAAACATTCTTTAAAAATTATTATTTCAATTAAAGCAAATTGGCCTACTGGTTTCCATTAGGAGTTATGGTTTCCAAGAGACCACTTATTCTTGGTTCAGTTACATACCCCCAATATATTCAGTGTGTAGTTTATTCAATTGTATTTTATTCGAATAATAAGTTCTATTAAGATCAATTCTATCATGGTTTATATGGTGCATTGCATAAATAGTCATACACTTGCAATACTCACATATAGTTTCAGATATATTTGTATCATTTGCAACTTCTAAGATTTCTTGCCATTAATAAAACTAATACCCCAAGACATAATATATTTCTGAAATCCTCAGTGTTAACTATCTATATATGAAAGAAGAATATTTCTATCATATTTTGAATAAGTGTGCCTTATCCTTTAGTCAAGACTGACTAAAAATCATTTTTTAAAAATGTTTTCATTGGTTATGGCTTTTACTTTTATTCACGTTATTTATTTGTAGCATACTTATTAATGGCATCAATAAATCACATTCCAATATAACTGCATTTAAAAATAATAATAATAATAATAATAATAATAATAATAATAATAATAATAATAATAATCATATCCATATTAATCACTGACATATTCTAAGTAAACTAAGCAAAATTGCCTACATATTAAAATGTTGGCCTAAGTAACATTTTACCATTGCATGCAGTAACAATAACAGGGTTTAGAAAATCTTCAATATTTTCCAAATTCACAAGCAATGTTTTCTAAAATTCGGAATGAACAGATTAAGTAATAATCATAGTAGAAACCCACAATTAAAAGGTATATAACATTTTATCATTTATTTCTTGCAGCAGCAGCATATCACCAGATTTAAAAAGAAAAGAAAAGAAAACTCTCAACACCAATCTCTTAAATAATATGAACACAGTTTTAAATTATGAATGAAATGTTCTTTAAATAGGTCTTCAATGTAGTAAGCAGCCATTCCCGGAATGGAAACTATAGATTTATAATGGCAGTCTTGTGCCACAAGATGGCGAAACAATATCGAATAAACAAACAAACAAACAAATCTGTATAAAATTCTCAAATGTACTAAAATTGGCGACAAACTGATGTACGAGAAAATACGTTAAACTGCCTTGTCCTGTTTTGAACGGAATGGCTTCTGGCTGCGTCATATTTCTGCGCCACGGAAGTGGTTGGTTGCGTCATATTTTGGCGTCGTCGCGCTCGTACGTGTAGGTCTCTGCTCTGAAACCCAACCATGGTAAGCATACGATTATATACAACTGATAAATGGGTAAAAAAAATACATACATATACATCTCAATAATGGCCACAATCTACTGGCTAATGATTTTTATTTATTTTTTTAAACGTTTTGAGACCTTAGGTACTCGTAATTCACCTGAATTTCTCTCTAAAGAAACACATATCTCTTGCTTGGTGAACTAGCTAGTTAGCTTAACGTAATGCCATGTTATAATAATAATAATAATAATAATAATAATGTAGCAATGTAATCATCATAATAATGTGTTTTTCTTTTTTTTATATAAAAACAGGCTCGAAACGCAGAAAAGGCCATGTAAGTATTGACTTGTGTTGTATTTATATATCCAATATCTATATATCTGAGTGTCTGGTTCATTTCAATGTAGTTATGTTGTTGAAGAATTTACTCATTACTAGTTGAGCACTTGTTTACACCTTCTCTGTTTTCTCCTCTGCAGGACGGCCTTGGCCAGGTTTCGTCAAGCTCAACTAGAAGAAGGGAAAGTGAAGGTAACTGTTTAATCATGTGTGTTTTTAATTTGATTTAATCATTATACTGTAATGATTTATAATCCCAGTATCCAGGGTTGTGCAGAAGAAAATGTCCTTGATTTTGAGTCTGACTCCGCTTGAGATTTCTTTCTCATGTCATCTCAGGGAGTTTTCCTCGACACCGTCACCTCTGACTTGCTCATTAGGGATAAAAATCGGTGTATTTTTTTTTTTCTAGAAACCTGCTTTGTTATAATGTTAATTGTTAAAAGCACTGTAATTGCATCAAGTTATTGTGCCAATCATATTAACTAATATTTTACTGCTTTGCGGGACAATTACAGGAGAGACGGCCATATCTTGCCTCAGAATGCAACGAATTGCCTAAAGCAGAGAAGTGGAGACGGCAGGTAAGAGAACTTTTATTGCACGTATTTAATTAGGACTCTATGACGTGTCTCTGAGCATTGGCCGTGTTTAGGCACAAAGAATTTTGCCAAGTCAAATGTATTATTATTTAATTATGATTCAGAATATCCTGTTCATATTCGTATTGTAAACTCAGCAGTTTGGTGAAAATCTCTGTTTATTTTAAATCATGTAATCTTCTATCCTGTATCGTTTTATAGCAAATTTCTATCCTGCGTCGTTCTGCTTCAAAATGTTTGTAGTGAGGTTAGATGGGCATGCAATAATTTTTAAGTCTTTTAAAATTTGCAACAAGAACTTTTGTCTTGTAATCAGTAATCAGTGCACCCCAGCAGTCAGGTGTCTGTATCAATGTGCACACTTACTGTACATACAACATTTCTGTTCACTAAAACTTTGACTCTTGACTTTTCTTGTAGATCATCAGTGAGATTTCAAAGAAGGTGGCACAAATTCAGAACGGTATGTACTTTATTATACAGCGGCTCAGAAGCTACGTATGTGCTGCGAATGTTAATCAATTATTTCGATTTAATTATACAATTAACACATACTTTAACTAATTGTGAAAATAAAGTCTTGCCATATATGACACATGCATTCAGTGCTCCTTTCCTTCATCGTACCGCCACACATGGGTCAGCTAAAAAAAAAATACATTTAAGAAGCTTTAGGTGTTGGATGTATTCTCAGCGACTAAAACCTGGAATTAAACATACAGCATTACAGCAATTTTACTTTTGAATACATCAATTATAATAAAATTTGAAAATGATGCAAATTGTGTAATTAGGTTTAGACAGCCAGAGTGGAGAGAGAACAAGCCAGGCTTGTTCACCATCAATAAAGATTGGTGAACCTGTTCCAGAAGCAGCCATGCAAACCCAAGCCATGACACTACCTCCACCATGTTTCACAGATGAGCTTGTATGTTTTGTCTTGTATGTTTATGTCTTTCCTTCTCCACACTTTGGCCTTTCCATCACATTGGTAGAGGTTCATCTTGGTTCCAGAACTTTTGTGGTTGATCTCTGTATTTCTTTGCAAATTCCAATCTGGCTTTCTGATTCTTACTGCTGATGACTGGTTTTCATCTTGTGGTTTGGTCTCTATATTTCTGCTCTTGAAGTCTTCTTCAAGCCATGGATTGTGATACCTTCACCCCTACCATGTGAAGTTTGTTCATGTCACTGACTTGTCTTGGAGGTTTTCTTCTCAGCTCTCTCATGTTTCTGTCATCATTTGCTGTTGTTTTCCTTGTCTGGCCTGTTTCATGTCTGGTTGTTAGTACACCAGTGGTTTCTTTCTTTTTCAGGACATTTAAAATTGTTGTGTTGGCTATGCCCAATGCTTGTGCAGTGGTGCTGATCGATTTTTCCCCTCTTCTCTCGGCTTCAGAGTTGCTTGCTTTCCTCCTATAGACAGCTCTCTGGTCTTCATGTTGGTTTATCCTTTTTAACAACAAATGCAGTCTTCACAGGTGAAACCCAGGGCTCAAACCACAAGTAGACATTCAGAGCTACTAATTCTTTAAACAATCAATTTAACAGGGCACACCTGGGCACCAAGAAACATCCGTCAGTCACATGTTCCATTATTTTTGATCACTTAAAAAAATGGGTGTGTTCAGACAAAAGGTGTCATGTTCTAAGTTGTTTAACACCTCTAGATGTAAATACGAGGAAATGAAAACTGAAATTTCGGTCCGTCATCTCATTCATCTTTTAATCTCAAACCCAAATGTTTTCAACGTATAGCAAAAACAATGGAATTGGCCTTGCCATTCCAATCCTTTTGGAGGGGACTGTATATTTATTGCTGTGTTGTTCAGTAAGAGCCGTAACATTTCACCATTACAGATGAAACTATATAATCCTCATGTTTTTTTTATGAATCAGCTGGATTAGGGGAATTCAAGATCCGAGACATGAATGATGAAATTAACAAGCTTCTCCGTGAGAAGGGCCACTGGGAGGTTCGAATCAAAGAACTGGGAGGCCCTGACTATGCAGTAAATATTCTAAATCCACCCTACATGAACAAATAGAAGAATTCCTAGTACAATTCTATATAACTCTAAAGCTATAGCTACTTGCATAATGATTAGTAATTACTTTGGAACACTTCCTGTATGTTGTACTGAATTTCGTTTGCACGTGCATTAGAGAATCGGGCCGAAGATGCTGGATCACGAGGGCAAAGAAGTGCCAGGAAACAGAGGCTACAAATATTTTGGTGCCGCAAAAGAACTACCTGGAGTCAGAGAGCTATTTGAAAAAGAACGTGAGTAAAATTTTTCATGATGAACGTAAAATCCTAAACGTATCCATTTGCTTTTACAAGTCTCTGGGCCGTGCGTCATTTACCTTATGATGCCCTTTATAGCTGTACCACCACCCAGAAAAACAAGGGGTGAGCTAATGAAGGACATCGATGCTGAGTATTATGGCTACCGAGATGAGGACGACGGTGTGTTAGTGCCCTTGGAACAAGAATATGAGAAACAAGGTAGGGCATGTTACATTTAAAAACAAAAACAACAACTCTTTTAGATGGAGTGCTCTGCAAGGAATTTGTTATATCTGTTAAAAATTTCGGCTGGAATAGTTCTGCCAAAAATGTAATGTTTACTTGTTGCTGATGTGTATTTTCTCCTTCTCTTGGCCAGCCAGACATAGATGTAAAAATATACATGTGCTCTATATTCTTGCTATATGGGGTGCAGCACAATGGTGTTTTGTATCCAAGTTGTGCATATATTCCTAAGAAACTGCCATTTTATATTCAGCTACAGAAAACTTCCTGTTAAAAAATGTTGGACATGTCCCATCACTGTTTAAAACGTTTACTTTATACGTTACAAATTCTTTTATTACGCTGATACAGATCTAAATTGGGGGGAGGGGTGGGGGGTTTACAGTGGCTTAGTGGCTAGCCTGTTGCTTCGTACCCCCGGGGATGCGGGTTTGAATCCCGTCTCCGCCCTGCGTGCGCCCTCCGTCTCCCGTCTCCGCCCTGAGTTTGCATGTTCTCCCCATGCTTTGGGGTTTCCTCCAGGCACTCCGGTTTCCTCCCCAGTCCAAAGAACATGTATTATAGGCTGATTGGCATTTCTAAAATGTCCATAGTCTGTGAATGTGTGTGTGAAGTCCGGGGTGTCCCTCACCTTGTGCCCCGAGTTCCCTGGGATAGGCTCCAGGCTCCCGGTGACACTGTGTAAGATAAGCGGTATGGAAACCGGATGGACGGATGGACATATCTAAACAGTTAACATATGCCATGAGTGCGCATTTATCATTCAGAGCAATTTTCTTTCATCATTTAACAGAAATATGTAGGAAACCATCATATTTCAACTAATTAGGCAAGTAAAAGCAAAACATTGATGTGCATAAAATGTGGATTTCTGTCTCTACGCAATATAAATATTGTATGTAGTATGAACATTCAAAAAGCATTTGTTCAAAAATTGTTGTTCACAGTTGTCCTATGTATCAAGGATGGTGGGGATCTTGGATTAATGTTATGATCCCATTATGAAAAAGGCTGTCTCTCACATGCAGTTTAATTACAATCATGACCAGTTAAATGAGTGACAAACCCAGTTTGGTTATTTCGTGCCTCTGGGAAAGGCATCTCACCACGTGGCACTCGTACTACTGCTAAAACGTGATTTCACTTCATTACAGTCCACACACATTTTCACAATTTCAATGAAAGACACCAGACTGTCCACATAATGATGTGGATAGAAAGGGTGTCCTTGTGTGTGTACAATGAGAGACTCGAGGCCTTACATGCTGGTCATATCCCCAGCCATGTGTTTGCTATTTGGGTTAATTATCTGAATGGCAGACGTGCAGCTTGAGGTTTGGTGTCTAAATGTGAGCCAGAGTCAGTCAGCTATGCTGCAGTACTATGTGACCTTCAGTCACAATGCCTTGGCTCAGGTAGAAAGACCTGAGGATTTTCAGTCAAGGTACCTCATAACAACTTTGCATGTTCCAAGAACACAACACTGACTGACTCATAACATCTAAGTAGCGGTGCAAGGATTCAGTTCAGGAAATATTCGAATATTTAATTTAAAATATCAGAGTTAATATCTTGAAGCAGAATATTATTTCAATATAATTTCTCAGGTCTCTTGCAGACTAGAATAGGATTTCATCTAGGATTGTCCTGTATTTGGCCCATCTTGTCCTTAATTCTGAGCAGTTTCCCAGTACCTGCTGATGAGGAGCATCACACCACATCTGGGCTGTGGTTGTCCTGTGAACAGTCCCCCCCCCCCATCTGAGCTGTGGATCTTTCCAGCTTCTTCAGAGTTAAACTTTGCTTCTTGATTGCTACTCTAATGTGATCATCTCCACCTACCCCCCTCCCCCTAAACACATTAATATTATTGGCTATTTTGTGTAGTCATGACATCCCAAATCCAAAGTCCATATCGTTTGACACTACAGAGTGTCAAAAATATTCAAGAGTGGTGAATGCTTATGCAAGGTATTGTATGTTGCACTTAAAGTAAATACAGTCATGTGAAAAAATTAGTAGACCCCATGGAAATTGTTGACATATTTAGACAAGCATGATCAGGATCATTGATCATGTTTGAAACAGTGCCTATCAATAACGGTGATATACTTGAGCAAAACCGCAAGGAAAATGAGCTGTTGCAATCATTTATTCAACAGAAATACCAATAGATGTGAGATTCTTCTGTGGGAAAAAGTAAGTACACCCTTGGCCTCAGAAGCTAGTATTGCCCACTTTAGCAGAAATAACTTCTTGTAGGTGTTTTGTATAATTGTCCACCAGGCTTGCTGGAATTTTTGACCACTCTTCCATGCAATATTCTTTCAGTTACAAGATGTTTGAGGGCTTTCCTGCATGTCCTGACCGTTTCGCCATTCCGTAACCCTCCATTTCTTCCTTTTGAGTCGTTCCTTAGTAGATTTGCTAGTGTGCTTAGGATCATTTTCCTGTTGAAAGTAGAGATGCACCAATAACCGATTATTCAGAGTGATATCGGCTGATAGCGATAACCGATAACGATCGTTATGCCTTTTACACCTTCTTTTAAATAAATAATAATTAATTCCACAATTCTGAAAGAAATGCAAATAAAAAACTTCATTCTCTCCATTTCAGCACACTGTTTCACAGTAACTGGTCCTATAAACATAAAACATATTGCTCATATTAACATTAACACATGAACTAAATTCTTAAGATTAAAGTAAGATTTCTTAACTTGATGAAATGTTATTAATTCATATTAACATTGACTGAATTCTAAAAAACCTCCTGTTCATCTCACATTCACTCACTACAAACACAAGCATTTCTACTTCATCACTGAACATCAAACTGGTAATATATAGGCCTAATATAAACCTTTTTTTGATGATATTAACTCATTAACGTTAACTACATATGAAATATACTACTCTACAAATGATTTTCTTTGCAATAAATAGCAATATATTCCTTTTTACAACTCGTCTTCATTTAAATCTTTCAACGGTGTACTGGCCCTTTAATTCAGAACGAGCAGTGGTAGTAGCGGCTGCGGATGGACTCGTTTCACTGCTGCAGCGTCCGGTGCAAAATTTTTAGCAGTGCAGAGCTTACAGAGATTACAAACTGCAGTTTTCTGTCATCATTCCACACAAGAGACATCATCTTTATAAAATCGATGTGTTTCCCCGCCCTCTTTTGATTGACGGGATATAATCGGCCCTGATCATCGGATGTTTATAAACCATCGGCCGATAGCAGGAAAAATGGCCTTTATCAGCTGAAACATCGGTGCATCTCTAGTTGAAGGGTCCAGTTTCGGTTCAGCTTCTACTTTTGCACAGATGACCTCACATTATCTTCAAGCACTATTTGATAAGATGCAGAATTCATAGTTGAATCAATGAATGCAAGCTGTCCAGTCCCTGAGGCAGAGAAGCAACCCCAAACCATAACATTTCCACCACTGTGCTTCACAGTTGGTATGAGGTGCTTCTTCTGAGAAGTTGTCTTTAGTCTGTGCCAAAAATGGCTGCTGTTACTGTGGCCAAACAACTCTATCATTGATTCGTCTGTTCAGAGCACATTATTCCAAAAGGCCTGGTCTTTGCCTATATGCTCACTGGCAACTGTAGTCTAGCAAAGGCTTTTTCCTGGCACGCCTCACATGCAGGTCAAATTTGCATGCACTTTCACACCAACAGTTGCAAGACTTGCTTGCAGATCCTGTGATGAACTTTTAGGGTTCTTTTTGCATCAGACGGTCCGCTCTTGGGCTGGAGTTGCTGGGACGGGCAGTCCTGGACTAATTTGCAGTCGTTTGAAATGTGCGCCATTTGTAGATTATTTTCCTTACAGTGGACAGATGTATTTCAAAAATTTGGAGATCTTTTGAAATCCCTTGCAAAACTCCTAGGCATCCACAACCTTTTTTCTGAAGGCCTTACAGAACTCATTAGATCTTGGCATGATTACACCACACACCTCACCTAGAAAAGGGAACACCAGACACTAGATGAGAGGGGTTTAAATAAGACAGGTTCCACCTGCACTTCCCAAGCAGGTTCTAATCACTGGCACCCACTCTTGAACACCTGATTCTGATTTTATGGATTTGAAGATGTGATAAATGTATGGGGTGTACTTACTTTTTCCATGAGACTGATTAGTTTTTTCTTCATTTAAATTGTGAAAATTACTACAAAATGTCACTATTATGTGTCATTTGATAGTGTATCACCTTTATTAATATGCACTGTTTCAAAGAGGATCAAATCTTTGCTGGTCCAAATATGTATTTAAAAAAAAAAAAAAAGCCAACAATTTCCATGGGGTTTACTTATTTTTTCAAATGACTGTATATGTTGTTGAAGTATTGATCTGTTGTATTTAATTATTTTCTCACAGCAATAGCAGAGGCTGTTGAGAAGTGGAAAGCAGAAAAAGAGGCTCGTTTGGCTGGGGGTGGAGGGGCGAAGGAGGTGGAAGAAGAGGAGGAATACATATATGCTGTCAAAGATGATGAGGTAATGGCACATGCAGAACACCATACATCTGATGCCTTTAAGTGTGATGCCGGAAATTCAGTTTGTCCCTTGTGGGTGTCTCATGACGGCTACTATACTGGATTGTGGGCATGCACTGTTCAAATTTCTGAAAGAAAGAGCAGCAGCCAAAATTCTTGGTCTGCTATACATTTTTTTCCCCCAAATTATTATCATTATCATTGACCATCCAATCAAGTTCTTCAAAATGATTGATTTATTAAATTGGTTATTATTAGACAATATGTTGGTCACTGAGTGTTCTTTGTTCTAACTTGTATTCTTTTTTTTCTTTTTTTTTTTTAAAATCTGTAGTCTGATGATGAGATGAGGGATCCGATGGAGGGGGAGGATGGAGCACAAACGTTTATTGCTCATGTACCTGTGCCATCACAGAAAGAGGTGAGAAACTGCATGTCAGAACACATCAAACAGAACCTATCGCTGTAGAATTAGGGCTGCCTTGGTCAGGGCTGCACAGTTAAATACAAAATATTCAATATTTTGGCCTACATAATTAATTGTGAAAAGCCACAAATAGTTCATTTTGTTTTGTTTTACGCATACTGCATCACAATCAAGCATTTAGTGAAACGGCTCAGATCATAGTAACAAAGTTCTATTTGTCTATATACGATAATCTGTCAATCAATTTTAATCATAGTATTAGAAAATGGACAATTGTTTTGTTAACTATCAATTCTTCTAATTTGAGCTAAAAAATTAAGCCTGCACTTTAATGATTGAATCGATTCACCACAGATTGAAGAAGCCTTGGTCAGAAGAAAGAAGATGGAGCTGCTCCAGAAGTACGCCAGCGAGAGCTTAATGGCACAAAGTGAAGAAGCTAAAGCGCTGCTCGGCTTGTAACGATACCCGTCTTCGTGTATGGGCATCAGGATTTTTACCATCAAGCAAGTTCATGCGTTTAATTCTTTTGAGGGGGTTCAGGTGATGAATTGTAAATGTGTATGTCATTCAAAAACTGGAACCCTTGAATCCATTTTGATGTGCACTTGACTAACTCCACAAAACTGGTAAGATGCATTGCAGTGGCTCATATATGCCAATACATCTGACATTTCTGTTTATGAGAGGAGTGTTTTTACGATGTGATTATACCACCATTTCCAAATGTCAAACACTCTATATAGCCAAAAAGTTGGGGACACCTGACCATCACACCCGTATTGAACATCCCATTTCAGATTTAGTCTCCCTTTGCTGTTATAATAACCTCCACTATTCTACGAAGGCTTTCCACTAGATTTTGGAATGTGGTTGTGGGGGTTTGTCCGTTCATCCACAACAGCATTAATGAGGGCAGGCACTGATGTTGGGTGAGGAGGCCTGTGATGCAGTTGGTGTTCCAGTTCATCCCAAAGGTGTTCAGTGGGGTTGAGGTTGGAGCTCTGTGCAGGCCACTCGAGTTCTTCTTCACCAGCCTTGTCTTTATGGAACCAGCCATGTCTTTATTGAGCTCACTTTGTGCACAGGGTAATTTTCATGCTGGAACAGGTTTGAGCCTCTTAGTTCCAGTGAAAGCAAATTGTTATGCTACAGCATACAAAGACATTCTATATGATTGTGTGCTTCCAACTTTGTGGCGACAGTTTGGAGAAGCCCAAATATGGGTTGTGGTGTTCCGGTGTCCGCATACTTTTGGCCATATAGTGTGTTTTCGGGGAATATGCTGTTGAGTATAAACATGAGCAAACAGTTACTTGTAAATATGTTTTGTATACAATGCTTAAATTTTTTGGACCAGTAAAATTTTTCTACACAATTGGTTGATTTTGTATTTACTTGGCTTCATAGTCTGTTTTACAATGAGGTCTTTTCCCAGTTAATTTAGAGGACTGGAGGAACAGTTTGTGACCTGGAGCTGTGTGCTTCTTTTTGTGGTGTTGTTTTTTTTAGGGGGCCAAGCATCGAAGGTGTGTAAGCACCCTATTGTTCTTTGGCTTTTCAGGGGCCGAGCACCAATGATGCAAGGCACCTACTGTTTATCTACAGATTCTGCTTATTATTGTTATTCTGCCTAGGGGGTCTATGGCAGCCCAAGGTCCCAAGCTCCCAAAGCTGTAGTGCCAAGAACAGGTAAAATCTTGGCCAAATTTCAAAGTATGTTTATGCCTATAACTTTAGAACCGTGTGGCCAAAATTTCAATGCCAGGTGTCCCTAGATTTCTAGAGTACACTTGACCCTATGACCTCAGTTTCCTAATTAGATTTTCGGCCATCTTGGATTTTGTTTAAAAACTATTTTTTGCCATTCCTCCTACAAATCTTGTCCAAATTTCACCAAATTACATAACATCTTCAGACCAAGCCGCACAAAAATTAACGAGTGGAATTTTGATTCGACTTGTATGAGCCAACAAATCTGGCAATGAAGTCGCCAATCAGGAAGTGACGCTGTATCTCAATAACAATTTTACGCATTGTCATGAAACTTGGTGTCTTCAGGACTATAACATAGAGGTCAAAAGTTACAATGATATAGAAAATGGGTCTTTTTGCTACTCCTACAAATTACACCCCAAAAATATCAGCAGCAATGCCACCCTGTTGCCCATTTGTTCATCTAGAGTAGATCTAGATCTAAGTTTTGTTGGTTTTAAAAAAAAATTTTTTTATACCTTCTCAAGAGACCTAACTGTGCCAAAATGGTTGTGATGTACAGTATTTTGAGGACCTATAGCCTATATAACCCTAACCCTATCACCTGTGTGTGAATGTATGTACATGTATGTATATGTATATGTATGTGTATGTGTGTGTGTGTGTGTGTGTGTGTGTGTATATATATATATATATATATATATATATATATATATATATATATATATATATATATATATATATATATATATATATATATACACACACACACACACACACACACACACACACACACACACACACACACACACACAGGTGATAGGGTTAGGGTTATATAGGCTATAGGTCCTCAAAATACTGTATATATATATATATATATATATATATATACAAAAAATTACCTTTTTTACAGTGTAATAGGTCATTTTACATTTTTTACACTCTTTTTGGTACTATTCAGATTTTCCTTGAGAATGTTTTCCATGGTTTTAAGTTCGCCGTCTTCATTCCAGACAAACCTTACAAGGTGGCAGAAAATGAGTTTTTACGTGAGAAATCTGACTTTTGTTTGTGGTTAAAATTGGTTTAGTGGTATGGAGTGAAAATCAGAGTCAGCAGAACCTGAAACACAGTTTGTAATACTTGAAAGAAACCCGTGTAATGTGGTGACGTTAAACTGTTCTCAACTACCTGTCAGTATTATATGTATACGCATATGTAGGTCAGTATTATGTTATATAATACTTACAGTATTATAACTAACCCTATAGATGATAATATAGCAATATCAAATCAACTTTTAGAATGTTTTACTCCCCTTAGAGAGACCGAACGAGCTACATTAATCTTTTCAGCGAATTCATCAATTTGCATACTAGATCCTGTACCTATCTACTAGATCCTGTTTCTTTAAACAGATTTGTCCTGGAGTAATTGAACCACTTTTAAATATAATCAATTCTTCCCTTAGCACTGGCTATGTACCAAAATTACTTAAATCAGCAGTTATTAAACCCCTGATTAAAAAACCTGACCTTGACCCCTCTCAACTGTCCAGCTATAGACCAATATCAAATCTCCCCTTCACCTCCAAGATCTTAGAAAGAGTTGTACACAGCAGCTATGCTCATACTTGCATAGGAATAACATTCATGAAATGTATCAGTCAGGATTTAGACCTCATCATAGCATAGAAACAGCGCTGGTTAAAGTAGTAAATGACCTACTACTGGCCTCTGATCAAGGTTGTTAGTGCAGCTTTTGATACTATTGATCATACTATTCTCCTTGATAGATTAGAAAACGTTGTTGGCATTAAGGGAACAGTCCTCTCCTGGCTCAGGTCTTATTTGACCGATCGTTATCATTTCGTAGATGTAAATGGAGACTTCTCCACGCATACCAAGGTTAAATTTGGTGTTCCACAAGGTTCTGTTTTAGGCCCACTGCTTTTTACTTTATATATGCTACCTCTAGGTCAAATTATTCGTGAACATGGAATTAGCTTCCACTCTTATGCTGATGATACACAGTTGTATGTTTCAGCGAAGCCAGAGTACAGACAGCAGCTTAATAAAGTTGAGGAATGTGTAAAGGACATTAGACGTTGGATGCTAACTAACTTCCTTTTGCTTAATTCTGATAAGACAGAAGTACTTGTACAAGGACCACGTGTAGCTACAAGTAAGGTTTCTGATCTCATAATAACTCTGGATGGACTGTTTCATCATGTGCAGCAGTAAAAGACCTTGAAGTGATTATTGACTCCAGTCTATCATTTGATGCTCATGTAGATAATATTACTAGGATCGCCTTCTTTCATCTCAGAAATATTTCTAAGATAAGAAATATATTGTCACTACGTGATGCAGAAATATTAGTTCGTGCTTTCATCACCTCTAGACTAGATTATTGTAATGCCTTGCTGTCTGGATGTTCCAGTAGGAGCATAAACAAACTCCAGTTAGTCCAGAATGCAGCTGCTAGAGTCCTAACTAGAACCAGAAGATACGACCACATCACCCCGATCTTATCAACACTGCATTGGCTCCCAGTGAAATCTCGCATTGATTATAAAATACTATTATTAACTTATAAAGCACTAAGCAGTCTCGTGCCACAGTACCTAAGCGACCTTTTGGTTTTCTATGATCCACCATGCCTACTTGGATCAAAAGATGCAGGCTATTTGACGGTACCTTGAATAGCGAAGACTACAGCAGGGGGAAGAGCTTTCTCTTATAGAGCCCCACAGTTATGGAACAGTCTTCCAATTAGTTTTCGGGACTCAGACACAGTCTCAGTGTTTAAGTCCAGGCTGAAAACATATTTGTTTACTCAAGCCTACCATGACTAGACTTTCTGTTACGCTAAGCACAGTCCTAACAATCTCTTCTCTCCCTCTCTTCTTCTGTTGAGCCACACACAATTTTATGGAGATACTAGAGATCCTGATACTTTCTGCTCTCCGGCCATACCTGATCCATTTCTGATGTCCTACCTCTGGATGGAGCTCTCATCTACTCCAATTCCAGAATGCTGGAACTACGGCTGCTTCTATGGCCAAACAGACTTCATATAAATCCATAATTAACTTTTTCACACTATCTTTTGTTACCCAGATGAGGACGGGTTCGCTTCCGAGTCTGGTTCCTCTCAAGGTTTCTTCCTCTTAACATCTTAGGGAGTTTTTCCTCGCCACCGTCGTCACCGGCTCGCTCAATAGGGATAAATTTGCACATTTAAAATCTATCCTGTGTTTATATATTTCTGTAAAGCTGCTTTGAGACAATGTCTATTGTAAAAAGCGCTATACAAATAAAATTGAATTGAACTACCTGAAATTCAGGTCTTGAAATTTTAGGTAAAAAAAAAATCAGGTATCAAAAACGATAGATTGAAAACAGGTCATCTAAAAAATAAAAATAAAATAAAAAATGTTAAAAGGTAAAATCTCGTCTCGTTTGTATACGGTTAAAATATGTCGACCCTCGTAACAATTTCCTGTGCTGTGTTCTGGTGATGTGATTTTGAATGACTCAGGAGCAACGAGTTGTGTGTGTGTGTGTGTGTGTGTGTGTGAGAGAGAGAGAGAGAGAGAGAGAGAGAGAGAGATTTTGATTGATTGATTTTAATTATATTCTGCTTGAAAAAAGATTCGTTCATTTTGCTGAACGAGACTGAATGAACCGGACTTCCGAACTTCCCATCACTACTGCATTCTATACAACGTTGGTTGTTGTTGTTTTTTAAACTCCACGCGCGCTACGCAAAGCTGACGCAGCCACAGCGGCCTCTATGGGTGACAGTTGGTAACAAATTAGCGTGGTGAATGAATTTCGGGGTATCTCCTCCTCCTCTGGCGTCACGTTCTCTCCTCTACAAAAGCTTCATGGAGACACTGAACCGACCGGGCACAAACAGAGGCAGTTGTCGTGTGTCTCGGCAAAGGGGCCAAACGGAGGCGAAATGAGGGCTTTCGGTTTGGTTTTGAGGACCGCGAGCAGCCTGGTTGCCCGGCAACAATCCCGGAGGACGTGCGGTTCCGCATCGCCCAATAGAAAGGTAACGCATTCCTATATGCTGTGTGCTACAGGCTAACATGGCAATGCTACAGGCATTAGCACTTACAAATATGTTGACCTAATGGGATGTGTTTCACAGCAGATCCGCAGCTGCTTTGTTGTGGATGGACTTATAATATCACAGTTAATGTAGTAGAGCCTCTGTAGTGTAAACGTTCAATCCCATAGGGGACTGATGATGATGAGGATGAGGGAAAAGGATGCCTCATAATGGCAAACCAAAATGCCTGAGCATTAGGTAGAGAGAACATGTAGGAATAATGAAGCTTCTTTTTTTCTTGTATGTTATATATAACATTCCATTATTATATAATATACCCCAATTGTTTTTGTCTGAGGATTGGGGTTATTTTGGGACATTAATATTATGTGTGAATAACAAAAGCTTGTTCAAGTCTCCAGTTTTGTTTTTGGTCACAAGGCAGAATAGTTGCATTTATTTACGTCATGTACATTTTCATTTTCAGTCTGAGTAATTACTTGGTTGCTTGTGAGCTCTGAGTATCAGCTGATCCCATACCAACACCCTGACTGTCACTGAGCCGGCACTCCACGCTTCTGCTGTCGAGTTATGCAAAACATCCCAGGCGTGGTTGTGGCATCCTTGAAAACAGTTTGTGTCATATATTGACCTGAATGATCTATGTAATGCCAGTCAACATCACACGGCATAAAATATACACAATCCTCTCCGAATCTATTGGAACAGCAAGGCTTTTGTTTTTGCTATACATTTGCGGTTGATATCAAAAGATGAATAGATCAGAGTTTCAGCTTTCTTTCAGATTTCCTGATCTTTACACCTAAATGTGATTAAACAACTTAGAACCTGGCATCTTTGGTGGCAGACCACCCAATGTTTAGGTGATGCCAATATAGGAACAGACAGTTTTAAAGTAAATGAAAGTAAATCACACTTAATATTTGGTTCTCCTTTCAGTCTCCTCAGTTGGGTTAAGGTCTGGTGATAAAACCTTCTACTTTTTCCCCCTGATAAAATCCTTTGCTGTGTTGCCAGCGTGTTTTGGGTCATTGTCTTGCTGCATGATGAAGTTCCTCCTGATTCATTTGGATGCATTTCTCTGTAAATTTTCAGACAGATTGTTTCTGTATTCTGTGCGTTTCTGACTTCTGAATTGATTCTGCTGCTACCGTCATGAGTTACATTATAAATAAAGATTAGTGAGAATGTTCCAGAAGCAGCCATGCAAGCCCAAACCATGACACTACCTCCACTGTGCTTGAGAGATGAGCTCGTATGTTTTGGATCACGAGCAGATCCTTTCTTGCTCCACACTTTCCATCACTTTGGTAGAGGATAATCTTGGTTCCAGAGCTTTTGCGGCTTGTGGTTTGGCCCCTATATTTCTGCTCTTAAAGTCTTCTTCGAGCAGTGGATTGTGATACCTTCACCCCTACCCTGTGGAGGTTGTTGGTGATGTCAATGATTGTTGTTTTTGGAGGGTTTTCTTCACAGCTCTCACAATGATCCTGTCATCAACTGCTGTTGTTTTCCTTGGCTGACCTGTTCCATGTCTGGTTGTTAGTACACCAGTGGTTTTTCTTTTTCAGGACATTTCAAATTGTTGTATTGGCTATGCCCAATGCTTGTGCAATGGTGCTGATAGATTTTCCCTCTTTTCTAAGCTTCAAATGGCCTGTTTTTTGTCCATAGACAGCTCTCTGGTCTTCATGTTGGTTTATCCTTTTTGGTTTATCCTTTTTTAACAACAAATGCAGTCTTCACAGGCAAAACCCAGGGCTCAGACCATGAGGAGACATTCAGATCTATTGATTGTTTAAACAGTCAATCGAACAGGGCACACCTGTGCAACAAGAAACATCTGTCAGGCACATGTTCCAATATTTTTGATCACTCGAAAAACGTATGGGTTCAAACAAAAGGTGCCATGTTCTAAGTTGTTTAACACATCTAGATGTACAAAATGAGGTAATGAAAGCTGAAATTCTGATCTGTCGTCTCATATTCATCGTTTGATCTCACACCCAAATGTCTTCAGTTTATAGCAAAAAAAACTAAAGAATTGGCCTGGCCGTTTGAATAGTTTCTGAGGGGACTGTATATATTTGGAGGTTCCTGCACTACCAAGCTACTACTGCCCTAAACCCTCAACTGCACAGTTGTATCCCATCTCACCTGTAAGTCATTTTGAATGAAAACACAGGATAAATCAATAAATCTCATGTGACCATATTTCAGATTTTTTTTAAATAAATGACATCTGATCATCACACCCATATGCAGGCCTTCCCCAAACTGTTGCCACAAAGTTGGACACACACACACACACACATACACAGTTGTATAGAATGTCTTTGCATGCTGAAGCACTACAATGTCTCTTCACTGGAACTAACAAAACCTGTTCGAGCATGACCAGGTCTCTGTACACACAGCAAGGCCTATGAATACAAGCTCCATGAAGACATCAGTGCCTGACCTCACTAATTCTCTTGTGGCTGATTGAACATAAATCCCCACAGCCACACTACAAAATCTAGTGGAAAGCCTTCCCAGAAGAGCGGAGGTTATTATAAAAGCAAAGGGGGACTAAATTGGAAATGGGATGGTCAGCAACCACACATGGGTGTGATTGTCTAGTGTACACTTTTTTTTTTCCTTTTCAATTTTTATACATACTTTTGGCCATATAGGGTATGTAAGTCATAAATTTAAGCAAACATGGTGCTAGAATTAGGCCTCCATGATCGACATTTTGGCTCCTGTTTGTTATATACATTGGCACCCCTATGAATTCATATGAGAAAAATATATTAGAAGTATATTCACATTGATATTTTACATTTATTTTAGTACACCTGGGTGACTAGGAACAGGAAATTGTTCAACCATGACTTCCTGTCCAGGGATATAAATATGAAGTAACACATAGGCCAGATTCCCTTAGTCATTCATAACAATGGGTAAGACCATGGAATATAGCTGTGATGTGCGGCAAAAGGTTGTTGAGCTTCACAAAATGGGAAGTGGCTATAAGAAAATAGCACAAGCATTGAAAATGCCCATTTCCAGTCAACTGGAAATGTTATGAATCATCCTGGAATTGGACGTGTGTCTATATCGTCTCAACGCACTGTGAACAGGACGGTTCGAGTGGCCGAAAAATCTCCAAGGATCACAGCTGGAGAACTGCAGAAGTTAGTTGTGTCTTGGGGTCAGAAAGTCTCCAAAACTACAATCTGAAGTCACCTACATCACCACAAGTTGTTTGGAAGGGTTTCAAGAAAAAAGCCTCTACTCTCATCCAAAAACAAACTTGAGCGTCTTCAGTTTGCCGGACACTACTGGAACTTCAAATGGGATCGGGTTCTATGGTCAGATGAAACCAAAATAGAGCTTTTTGGCGATAAACACCAAAGGTGGTTTTGGTACACAGAGAGGTAGCCATATGGAAAAGTACCTCATGCCCACGGTTAAATATGGTGGTGGCTGTTATCTTGGCAAAGGGAGCTAACACAAAGTATTAACTAAAAGGGTGCCATTCATTGTTGCACACTTATAGTTAATAAAGGTTGTTTTCTTTTTGTTTTTTTGTTTTGGTTTTTTTGGTAAACCTGTGTTGTTTGCAATTGTTTTATATCCATGAGAGCAGAGTATTTTTGTGTTTTTTTTTTTTTTTTTTTTTTTTTTTTTTTTTTAACAAAAGATCACCAATTAAGACAATTTGTCACAGCCTTCTTTGCTCACATTTACCAAGGGTGCCAATATTAGTGGAGGGCGCTGTAAGCTCTTGAATGTAAGACACATTGTTAAGAAATGTTGTACAGTTAGCACAAGGAGCCTACTGTATTACACACTAACCACAAAATTAAAGGAAGCTTCCTACAGATCTATTACATACTATTAAAGTAGACAGTAACTTGTATTAAGAATATACTTTTAAACTTTAGTGCCCTCTTGTGGTATGTTTTTTCGTCCCTTCCATGCATCGATACTGAATAAATAAAAATCAGGTCGTTCACGCAGTTAAACACACTCACACACCCATATATTTGCTCAATACACTCTGTAAACACACTGTAACTGTTCACACAGCACTCATCCACTGACATATTTGCCCTTTTATCCAGGAAAAAAGTTTGTTGGTCCTTAGGGAAAACCCCAGATGCTACAGTAATCAACATCCGCTCCATAAAATGTGCATATAGTATCAGATTGGTGGGAAAAGCTGTAACAATCAAGTCCATGCTTACACAAGTGATTTAGAAAAAGTACAGCACAGGTCTTAAATAGTGATACCCAACTTTAAGCCACTCTATATAGAAGCTTTGCATAAATAAGGATCTTATTGAACAGGGTTGGCACTGTCGATCAGTCTAACAGCAGCATTAATTATTAGAACTAAAACCATTCTTTTATCGACTTAAATATGTAAATAGACATTGCAGCTGTGATGAATGAATTACATAAATAGAATGGCACATGATGCATGGAAAATAAACTTGAATAGTATTTTACATGGGCTACTTTTCATGTTATTCATGAAAAGACTTTTAAAGAGATAAATGATATGTTGTTTAGCTGTAGCTATAACGGTGATTTTGAGATTTTAATATTTTGTTGGGATTTTTTTTGCAAGTGTGTATTCTTATGCCTTGAGTATAGCTAGAAGTGTGCTTTATATGTTTTGGTTTGTTTGTTGTTTGTTTTACAATTATTTTTTTTTTGTTATACCACATGACGTTTCATTGGGCTGAGTTTCTAAACATCCTATTTACAATATATTATTAATATCTCGTATAAATCAATGAAACGAAATGTTAGATTTCATTTTTCTGCAGGTTTGAATGCGAATCAAATGCAGTAAAATAAGTCGAAACCGGATTCCGGTGTTCAGAGCGTTATCTTTCTAACATGACCGTATGGCCAGAGCGATTATCATTTGTAAATAACCGAATAAAGTTCTAACATTCTTCATCTGTTTAAACAGAACGAGCCAGGTTTCGGCTTGCTGTTCGACATCGATGGGGTTTTGGTGCGGGGAAAGACGCCCATCCCACGGGCCAAGAAAGCTTTTCACAAGCTGGTGGACTCTAACGGCCAGTTCATCGTTCCTGTGGTTTTCGTCACAAATGCTGGGAACTGTCTTCGGCAAAAGAAAGCCGATCAGCTGTCTCACATACTGGGGGTTTCTGTGAGTAAACCACAAACACTACACATCACAGACACAGATTACACTGTGTCATTTTAGCACTGGGTCGAAAAGAATTGGGTTGGAATTACTGACATACTCACCGGATCATTCCCGACACCCCATTTTCTTTTCAATTTGGTCACCTACTAATTCCCACGCTCCAGCTACCTCTTCCTAATCATATGAACGCTACCAACCAGGGAGGGTGAAAGGAAACATGATACAATCAGAGCTTCCTTATACACAAATGCCCATGATTGGCTATTGCTTCTATGATTGACAGTGGGGAAAGAGTAATGCCATCCCTCCCTACCCAGAGAGCATAGCCAATTTTGCATCCTTGGCTCCTGGCTACAGTTAAAAGCCTAGTTCACACTGCACGCCTATCAACATTGGCAGATCGCTGCTGTTCACACTACACGACTTGCTGTCTTGTAATCGGGAGTCTTGAAGTCGTTGTGGTGTTCACGCTACGTGATTCCTCAGTGACGGGGGCTCACACACTACACGATCTGACACCCGACGACTCTGTCTGGAGTCCAAGACGACGTTTCATCACGAAAACAGACCTGAGAAGTGACACGGATAAATGATGCGAAAACCACGCGTGAAACATGAGTTGTTTATCTGAAGATGGACGTAGGACCGAAACGAGCAGTTTGCGCGATGATTTGTGCTGAAGAAACTCCAAAAACAAAAAGACAAAGAAAGTGGGTGAAAGAATGGATTAACACATGCAGGTAGCAGGGATTGTGTGTGATACAGAAAGAGGTGGGGTTGAGTAAGAAAAAATGGTTTGTAATGACAAGCCGACGTTTCCCTTCCTCACGGTGACCTCACCCCATGCCTTGCTCTCTCATTGGCTGTAGTTCGTCGCCGAAACCATTGCCATTGACGACACTTTTCACACCACAGGATGTGGAGTCGCCCGACAGCTCCAGATATTTAGCATAGCAAATATTTGTCAGGTGTCGGTGATGCCTCGGCGATGTGTCACACATAACGATCGACTACCGATTTGCGAGCACCGATTGCTCGAAGATTTGCCTCCTATGAAAGGGTTTTTGTCTGCAAGCTCGGCGACTTGCAAATCGGGCTTAAAACCGTGTAGTGTGAACTAGGCTTTAGGTGTGGCATCGTCGAGATTTTAATCTGTGACCTCCCAACAACAGGAGAGACGCTTTTCTGTCCGCTAAGGAGCCTTACAGTCCTTCGCAGTACTGACATCCTTTAGAAGAACTGAAACAGAACTGACCAGTCAGTAATTGCCGTCAAACGCAGAAGTTTGCATCCAAAATGAAGACGAGACAGAATGACATTTTCCGTCAACAAGACATTTAACGTATTAGTCTGCAAAAATCCATAATTATTACGAGTAACAAAAAAACATGTATGTAAGATACTGGTGGTGAACACTTTTCGTTTCTCTTCTTGAATGTAATGTAACATAAATATGCTTTACGTTTAAGGTTAACCATAACCGCATCATTTAACATGGCCAACAAATCATGAACAAATCATTTACTTAAAATCATCAGTTCTTCTGTTCATTTTGCGTCCTGTTTTCTTTGTAAATCAGTTGTAAAAACAGAGGTGGGTAGATGTTTTATATTAGGAACGTCGCTTAGCGCTGTTGTGAACTTTATAACTCTCCCCCAGATATCCCAAGATCAAGTCATGATGTCTCATAGTCCTCTGAAAATGTTCAGGAAATATCATGACAAGTGTGTGCTGGTATCAGGCCAAGGCCCAGTGCTGGACATTGCCAAAAAGTATCCTTTCATTTTGTTCCGTGTATATTGTGCAGAGTTATTACCCTGTTTACAGTTATAGTTCTATTTATATAGCGCTTTTCTAGACACGCAAAGCACTTTAGATAGTATGGGCGGGGTTGATCTCCTCAACCACTACTAGTGTGTAGCGTCCACCTGGAGGATGCGATGGCAGCCATAGTGCGCCAGAAAGCCCACCACACACCAGCTATTAGTGGAGAGGAGAGAGTGATGTAGCCAATTCAGAGATGGGGATTATTAGGGGGCTGTGATAGAAAAGGGCAAATGGGGGAATTCCACCAGGACCCCGGGGTTCTACCCCTACTCTTTCACGAGAAGTGTCCTGGGATTTTTAATGACCACAGAGAGTCAGGACCTCGGTTTAACGTCTCATCCGAAAGCCCATCGCAACGTGGTGCACCTGGTTTTTGTATATTTTCAATCAAATCGACCTCATGATCAAAAAAAGAGCAGTAAATCCATCTTGTCAGTGCTCCATGATGTAGCGCAGGGCAATGACTGTGTTGATGGTGAAACTGAAACACACTTCCCAGTCTACTTCTTTGAAAGTTGTGGCTAAGTTGACTGCAATATCAGCGGTTCCTCTGCCACGATGTCAACAGTTGGCACTTTCCAAAAAGTAGTGTATCTGTCAACTTCTAAGTTGTTGTTTAAATGGATGTGCAGTGATTTATAGAATCCTAAAAATATGATTCTAATCTCCGTACTCCTGATGCATTTCTACAAATAGCCCAAAAGGAGCTTCTGAAATGAGAGCACAGCAGTTTTGCAGGATAAAGCACATGTCTTGTTGTTGTGTGCTGAAAATACTTACTTGTTAAGAGGATGTTGTTTTTAGCATCACCTGATCTTTTGAGAACAGTACAGAATCAGACGGTCTCAGGAGGGTTTAGCAAAGCTACTTGTCAAACGTAAAAAGATACTCTACAGAAACACGTATTCATTCATTCATTCATTCATCTTAAGTAACCGTTTTTATCCTGGTCAGGGTCGCAGTAGAGCCCAGAGTCAGTCCGTTGAAGGCCATCACACACATTCACAACTAGGTGGCCTCCACCATTATGTTGTCCGGGTGTCTGTCCATCCGTGTGTCCGTCTGAGAGACTTGTTAGCGTGATTTCTCCAGAACCAGTGATTGAACGTTTGTAGGATTTCTATGGAATGATCACTGTAACCAGAAGATGAACTGAATTTAAATTTTGGAATTGATCCAAACAGGGTCAGGGTCACAGCAAGGTCAAATGTCAGAAATAGTTTTTCTGTAATCGCTTCCTTTCTGTTTGAAGTAATCTCAAGGATAAAAATCAGTAAGAAGAAGGACTAGATTTGTTTTCCATCTAGCCATCTTCGTCGACACCATCGGGGTCGAATTCTACTTGTTGTTTTGTTGTTGTTTTTTGTTTTTTAAACTCAAATTTCAGAGAAAAGTTTGCCAGTTTGGTTATCTCACTTAGGATCATTTTATGCCCCCCACCACATGGTTCTACGGTTCTACCTGTTGTGAATATGTGACCCTCCTGTTACTGTTTCCTTGCACAATCAATCCATATTACTTCCTGCAAGCTGGCCAGCAGTTGGCGGAAGTATTATGATGTTATGGTGGTCGTGCCTGGCTGGTAGCTTACAGTTAGCTCTTTCCTGTTAACTGTTTTCATATCCTGAATGCACATTTAGGTTTGCAGCTAAACCTGTAGTCTGCTGCAGAATTACAGTCATAATCTCTCTGTTGCTTTGTGCCTCTCTTTTAAAAGAGAGTAAAAGAAATTTGCTATTGTGTAATGAAGCATTTATGATGCCGTCTATCGATGGATCCTGATATAATTTTGTCAATGATTACGAGACTAATCATAAATTCAGAAGAAAATATCTTCATAGGATATTTGTGTGTTTGTCTGCCGCTTGCATAACAAGTACCTACCTCAGTTGAATAGGTTAAAATTAGATGCAAAGCATATACATTTTGTGTGGAAATACCAAGGCGTTACCGCTCTGAAGTAGTGAGGGATTCTGTTTTACTGTCCAGCCAATCATAACCGGTGTAGCAACACTCACCTTTTTAATATCTGGATCTCTTCTTTATCCAACAGCCTAGGCAGAGTCCATGATTGCTACACATTAGGTCATAGACTTCATGCACGGATTAGATTAGTTTTGTGCAAGCTGTGCAGGGAATGTTCTTATATATGATTTAAGCTCCCTAGACTGAAAATGAGTCACATACACCAGTGCTGTATTGTGCAATGTCAGTAAGTACCACGCTTGAATAATAAATCTGTGAAACTAGGATAGCCTTTAGTCAGAAACCGAGGTCATCTTGAACAGAACACAACCCTGAATCGCCCACGTTCCGGGACGATAGCTGTAAAGTACATAGGGTCAAATGTACGACTTGATCGACACGCCTGAAGGAACACCGGGCAACTTTGACTTGTAAATTCACAAGACGTCAATCCCATATAAAAGCTGTGGAATTATATACCAAACGTGCTAACCAATAAGCCTCTGTGTCCCCCTAAATGCCCTAAATGTGAAAGTATCACACTGTTGTGAGTGCCCTTGAGACACAGCCAAATGCATCCAACTGACCTCCTTATTTGTGTCATTGTCACAGTACTACAAACCAGCACCACAAACATTTACACCTCCTAAATATTGTAAGAAATCATTTGTTTCACATTCACATATTTTTCTTAACCTGTGCTCTCAGCTTGGGCTTTACCAAAGTGGTCAGTATTGATATGTTAAGAGAATCGTTCCCCCTGCTGGACATGGTGGACCATAACCGACGACCAAAAGTGCCGGTGAGTGATTTGTCTTTATTCTGTGTCGTCATCCAAAATGATCGCTTATAAGAAAATTAAACCCAAGTATGGTTGAATTGCAGTGTTCCATCAGAGTTAGCTTGGAAAAGCCAGTACACATTTGTATTCATCACGCAGCTTAAATACAGTGAGGGGAAGTATTCAGACACTTTTTTGTTTTTGTTATTCAATATACTTCCAGTAAATATCTCCACTTCAAATTTACACACGTCGTTTGAATTTGTACTTAAATATGAGCAAAAACAATCATGTATTCATCATAAAACTAAACTGATTAGGTAAAGAAGGACACATGTATAAAAAGTACATATAAAATATATGTGTAAAGGTTACATAAAAAGTTCTAGATATAAATCCTTTAAAAAATAATGTTCCTGGTGTCATTATAAAAGACGTCGCCATTGGTTGGGAAGATTTCACGCAACAAGTAGCAATCATGATGAAGGTGAAGGAGCTTTCTAAAGTTCTCAGGGACAACGATATTAAACAATAACACTCGAGTGGAAAAAACTACAGAGCCATGGCAAAGACCTTAAACATTCCTGTCGGTACAAGCGGTTTGATAATATGCAGGTGGTAAGTTCATGGAACCACAACTAATTATGCCTGGACATGTGCGCCATGCAAGATTTCACAATGCATTCTCAGACTAATGATAAGGAAGTTAAGAGAGAAGCCAGCAGTCAGTCCAAAAGAGTTGCAGGATGACCTGAAAGCAGCAGGAACGATATTTACACAGAGAATAATAAGCAATAAACTGCACACAATCATCTCCATTCCTACACCGCACACACACAAACAAAACTCCTCTGTCCTAAAAGAAGCACAGACATGTGCATCTAAAAGAACAATGCACTCTGGTCAGATGAAAAATAATAGAACTCTGAGAGTTCTTCAGCTCGTCATTTTTGAAGAAAGAAGGGTTGGCACGTACGATCTCAAGAATATCAGACCCACAGTGAAGTGTGAAGGTGGGGGCATCATGATATGGTGCTGCTTCTCTGCAAACTGGGGCATTACACACCATCGAAGGAAACATGAACAGGATGATGGACCAGGAGAGTTTAATCTCATCAGCCAAGAAACTGAATCTGGGGAAGATGGATGTTTCAAAAAGACAACGACCCCATCAGAATAATTCAAGAAGGCCTTGCACGGCCTAGCCAATCTCCTGATTTGTATCCCATTGAAAATGGATGGATTATTTGAAATTGCGAGTTCATCAGAGGGACCTTCGGAGTCTTTGGGGGATTGAAGATGATTTGGTAAGGGGAATGGGCCAATATTGACCCACCGTACTGCAAAAAATCACTTCTTGCCATAGAAGTCTCAAAGCTGTAATTACCAACAACAGCTTTGCACCAAAATTATATAACGTTGATCATTTGTGGCGTACTAGAAGTATCAGAATACTTATTTCCGCCCACTGTATCTTTCCAATATAATTCATACTCATTATATCAGCTCAGGTTTGAACTCTCAATCATTTTTAATTCTGCTTCCTTTACATTCATTCTTTGTTTGGCCTATATGAGTCATTTTTCACTTACTGACCAATATATCGTACATTAGTTGGTGGTTTACACCTGAAATGTTTGGACAAGAAGAGTAGCCAGGGGTTATTATGAGTAACCATATGCATTATGATAGACCGGTATATTTCATTTTTCATTGTGAAATTCAGGAACTCTGTGATCAGCGTTAGACCAGGAGATATATCAAGTCCATTTTAATTTTGATTATTATTGCAGTCCTCTCCTGTTGTGAACCTCCCTAAAGTTGAAGGTAAGATCCTTTTGTTGTTAAATGGGTTTGTTTTGCGGGATTAAGTGTCGTAACTTTGACGACATAGTTTTTACGTTATAACATCGCGGATCCAGCCTGTGTTATAGATTTGCAATCATGAATATTTATTTCATGTTTTTGCACTCAACATTCTTCGCACCATAGTCCCACCAGTAACAATGAAGATGCATATAAAACAATTCAGTATACAGTAGCATGATGATATGTAAGGAATAAAACATGACAGGATGTGTTGTTAGGATAATCAGTGATGGGGTGATGTGAATACCACCCCAAAGATAATTACTATGCTATAACAGCAGTGTGTAACAGTGTTTTATTTCTCATATACCACAGCAATTTGCTAACAATTACTCTTTTTATTAATTAAAGACAATGCCTTGTACTTGTTTATCAGTTTATAGTTACTTTTAATGTTTTGGAACAGGCACAAAACAAGTCACTTATGTTATAAGAGCTGTAAACAGTCCTTCTCTGGCCAGGCGCTGTTGTTTTCACTCTTGAAGTTTAAAAAAAAAGTACTGACAGCTGAGACTCGATAATCATCTCCTTACAGAAAGCTTCACTATATTAACAGGGATAGGTATTCCTTTGTTAACAACACTGTGTTGTAACTAACCTAAGTGCCTGTAAATGAGTTGTTACCATAGAAGTAATGGTGTATTAGAATAAGGGCATTCATATAAATCTGGGATTTTCCTTTCAATCTTGTTCTAGAAAGTTAGTTAATTAATTAATTGATTGATTGATTGATTGATTAAACGGCAATGTGGTATAAAAACCCATGTACAGGTTACAGGGTAACAGAACTACATAAAAAAGAAAATTTCCAGATTATGGTGCTGTCCTTAGTATTGAAGCTTTAACGCGCCACAGTTATGTAACTGCTGTAGTCATGATCATCAGTGGGAAAAAAATATAACCTACAAACAAGCAGAAAGAATTTGATGAATTAGAACCACAACATAGTATTTATGACTGAGATTTCTGTATAATAATAATAATGTTTCTCTTCTGCTCGTTTGCAGCTGTGATCCTCTTTGGAGAGCCAGTTAGATGGGAGACCAACCTGCAGCTAATTACTGATGTTTTACTGACTGGTGGGAATCTGAGTAATGTGTATGAAACATCCCACTCCTCCCACCTGCCTCTGTTAGCATGTAACGTGGACCTTATGTGGATGGCAGAAGCCCAGGCTCCAAGGTAACCGTTACATTGATCAGTTTAGGTGTGCAATAGCAACACAAACCATACAATCTATATATATATAAATAGAGAGCTTTGGATAATAAGAGTGTAAAATAATCTTCGGAATAGCACTTCTGGTTTGGTAAGAATAAATATTCACGATAATAGATGGAAATGAGAATTGCCAAATCAGTACCTTTGCTGTTTCCTGATGTAGGTTTAATAGCATGTTTTTCCACGGTTGATGAAGGCCCTGAAGGCTTCCAGGCATGATACTAGTAGAAACCATTAGACAGTGGCTTACATAATTGAAACATTATTGATTCTTTGTATCGGGTACGTTTTGATAGCTCCTTGTTCTTCATCATACCTTAGGTATGTTCTTTAAAAAATTTTTTTAAAGCCTTCCAGGAACAGGTGTCATTAAGTGTACTGAGATCATTTGACAATTTCATAGCACACATGTAGACTCCGTTCCATTATATATGTGAGTACTGATGGCTACTGGCTGTAATTTAGGTGTTTCATAACAACAAGGGTGAATTTTAATGCAATCACAACTTTTTTATTTGTAATAAAATTTTGAAAATTATGTTGATTCCCCCACCCCCAGCCCACCCCTCCCCCCCCACCCCACCCCTCCCCCCCATTTGACATTATGGGCTATTTTGTGTAGATATATGACATTTATTACCAGTCAAGTCCATTTCGGTTCCAGGTTGTAACACTACAAAATGTCAACGTGAATATTTACGCAAGGCACCGTATACCGTTAGTGTTTCGCAGTAAACTCGTATCTCTACAAACAGAAATGTGTTACATGAAACACAACCCCTGTCTAAAATTCTGCCTTGAATTTCCTTGGTGGATCTGTTCAAGAGTGCATAGTGTGTGCCACACACCCATGAGATATTTGGCATGACTGAATCCCTGCTGTTTATTAAGTATTAAAGTTTTTTTTTCCCCCCTGTTGACAGATTTGGTCATGGCACATTCATGGTGTGCTTGGAGAACATCTACAAGAAGATCACAGGCCAGGAACTGAAGTATGAGGCGCTGATGGGGAAACCCAGTGAGCTGACCTATCATTACGCTGAGTATCTGATCAGAACACAGGCGGCAGAGAGAGGCTGGAGATCACCAATCACATCACTCTACGCTGTTGGGTAAGAGGATCTCACAACCTTACCATCTCATGTCAGCTGTCAAATTGATTTGTGAAGTGATTGGGTGTGAGATTAATGTGAAAAACACTTAATATATTTAACCTTCATCTGAGTAATTATTAGTACAAATTATATTAGTGCAAATGGAGTCCCCTGCTCCGGACAGGTGTGTTTGCACAGTTACAGTGGGACAGTCGTAGCTCATTGATTAAGACATTAGACTACTGATCAGAAGGTCTGCTGGGCCCTTGAGTAAGGCTGTTAACCCTCAACTGCCCAGTTGCATAAAAATGAGGTAAATGTAAGTCGCTCTGGATAAGGGTGCGTGCCGAATTCTTTAAATGTAATGTTAAAGTGTAAATAAGAGAGTATAAATAATGATACAGCCACTAACTTCACCTTTGTGCTTCAAATTTACAAACAGCAGGGATTTTAGTGTGTTTATTTTACTTTGTAACTCCCTGAATCTTCATAATATGCATACCCCTCCAAAAGTATTGTAATGGTAGGGCTAATCCCCCCCTCCCCCCCCCCCCCCCCCCCCCACCCCCCCCCCCCCCCCCCTATATGCAACTTATAATGACTTCTCCAGTCTCAAAATTATTCAACTCCTTCATGGCAAGCATCTTTAGTACTTAGTAGAGCACCCTATTGCTGTTATGACCTGCTGCAAACGAGATGCATAGCTTCTGGCAGCGTTCCTGAGGAATCTTACTCCATTCCTCATGAGCAATGGCCTCCAGTTCAGTAATATCCTTGGGTTTGCGTGGTTTGCAGCCACCTTCTTCAAATCCCACCAGAGACTATCTATGGGGTTCAAGTCAGGTGACTGTGATGGCCCTGTAGAATCTTCCAGGACTTCTTCTGCAACCAAGCCTTGGTGGTATTTGAGGTATGCTCGTGATCATCCTCCTGTTGGAAGGTCCAGTGACACCCAAATTCCAGCTTCCTCACAGACGGCATGACGTTTTCTCCTAGGATTTCCTGATACTTCAATGAATCCACACTTGAATCTTGCTTTCTACACGCTGCAGGTTTCCAGTGCCAGAGAATGCAAAGCAGCCCCAGAGCATCACCGAACCACCACCATGCTTGACTGTGGACAGGGTTCTTTCTTCATTCTTCTTCCTCCAGACATACCGCTGATCCATCGTGCTGAAAATGTCCAGTTTTGTTTCATCGCTCCACAGAATCCCAAAACTTCTGTGGCTTATTTATATAAGTTTGAGCGACTTTTCTTGTGCTTTTGGGTCAGTAGTGGTAAACGTCTTGGAGTTCTGGCATGGAAACCTTCTGTGTTTAGTACGCATCATACCGTGCTCACTAAAACCTCAGTGTCACTGAAACCACCAAGTCACCAAGTGTTCTTTTGCAGTCACTCGAGGGTTTTTCACAACCTGCCTTCTCAGAAATCTGCTTGCAACCTTTAATAGCTTCCTTTTTCTACCCCATCCAGGTATTTCATATATTTTCTACCCCTAGCCAGTTCAGGTATTTCATGTGTTCCAGCTCAAGCACACCTGGTGCAACTAATGAAGCCCTTGATTAGTTGCATGAGGTGTGCTCGAGACAACACCTGCTTTGCATATTTGTGCTGTTGTGAGGGATTCTATTCAGGGGGGTGAATAATTTTGAAACTGGAGAAATCATTATAAGTTCCATTTTCAGTTGAATTTTGGGAAACCACTCGAAGTATCCGTCGTGTTGAACTATTTAAATCGCTTTTGTTTGATTTGTTCATCGCAAACAGCTGAAATTCTATAAATTTTGACAGTAAACCTGATTTGCACTGGGGGTTGAATAATTTTGATTGCAACTGTAAATATCAGGAAATGGACACTGAGATTCTGATCGCTCTGATCTCAGATTCATCTTTTGAGCAAAAACAAAAGAATTGGCCTTGCTGTTCAGGAGGGACTGTCTGTAAGGAATAAAACATCATGACCGATCATGCAGATAATAATTCAAATGATCTGGTGATATGATGCAGCCCAATCCTGAAGTTGTTTATTTTTCAGGAACAGCACACAATAAATGACTCAAACGTGCACCGTGACATTCTTTCATTGACAAAATGTCAGGTTGGCAGTTAAAGAATGTCACGGTGCTTGTTTGAGTCATTTATATTTACCTTCAATGTTTTATAATGTCTGTGAAACAGGTTAATTCCTGCTATCACTTACATTGTCACAGCTACATACAGAAGTTACCTTACCAGTCTCTCCCCACTCGCTTACGAAGAATGCAATGTCTCATGTTACCAAGAAATTAAATTCCTTGTGTTCCGTCAATAAAACGAAAAGAACTGCTTTACCCCTGACTGTTACAAAGCGCTCCTCTCGAGACTCCTCCCACAAATGAGAAATAAATGTCTCTTCAAGGAAAACTTCATCATTTGAACGATTATGTTTTTTATCCGGTTAAGTGTGGATTGTCCCACATACATCTCCTGACGTTGTTACTGGGCAAACAATAACAAATTATAATGAGCAAATGAATACGAACCTTACTTACAGCTTATTCTAATTGTTTAGAATATTAAATGTTTATTATTGTTCACATGACCCAATCAGATTATAATTATCTTGCTTTTTCTGTCCTCCTCATACATTAGGGACAACCTCATGACTGACATCTATGGTGCCAATCTCTACAACCGCTACCTCAAGGAACGGCTGGCCAGGAAGAGTGGCCAAGCCGTGCAACAAGCTCTGACCGGCACAGGAGCGTCAGTCTCTCAGGACGAGGACACGGACAATGACTGGGAGAGCGAGTTAGCATCTCCTTCTGCCACATCCTGTAAGTCCATCCTGGTGTGTACAGGCGTGTATAACCCACACATGGAGCTGCTCAGAGACACCAACCACTGCATCAAAGAGACTGTGTTCCACGGACACCGCGACTTCCGCTTCGAACCCGCGCTGATCGAACCGGGGAACGTTGTCCAGGATGTTCACGCTGCTGTCGAGCTCATTTTCGAAATGGAAAAATTTCCGACTCAGATTTAGTCACACGAGAACACTGAATACGAGAAACTTTAAGCTTTTACTCGTTTGCCATTTTGGGGAACTTTTATTTCAGTAAATATGTCATAGTTATAGGGACCGATGATGAATAAGTCCATAAAGCACAATACTGAAGACACTGTGGTATTTTACACACATGTACCAGATAAATAGACATGATGATAATAGGCTTAAAAGACTGTAATGTCTTGTAGTGACAGGACCATCCAATTAGATTCTTTTCCTTTGTGTGTTTTTCAACAGTTTGCCACATGAATTGGTCATTTTCTCATTTTACAGTTACTCCAAACTCTAGGCCAGCTGTTATAATGCTTAAGAGTCCATTTTATTTATTTATTTTTAAAAAATTCGCCAAATAGTTTCATCCTGAGAAAAGTGTTATTATTATTATTATTATTATTATTATTATTATTATTATTATTAAATACGTCTTTGTTTTTAATCGTATTTTAAGCTGGGATTTTTATTGTTGTACTGTTAAGCTCCTTAGGTTTTGCTTTATTTGTATTTCATTTATGAACTCATTGTTACATTTCTACACTAATGTTTGGTCAGTTGCGGATCTGTTCTGTGTTTTGTGGACTGTGCAAGCACATCACTGGCTTATTATAGTCTCACTTTCTTTTACAGTGCCTTACCCGGCTGAGAGACTTGTGGGTATAAATAGTTCTGTTCTCCTGCACGTCGTAGCGGCATGAAAACTAATGAATTAATCGCATTTTATTTCTTATACACGACGCTGATCCTAAAGATATAGATTCGAATCAAAACCTCAAGGCAGTTGACCTCATAGCTAAATATTAAAGGCACACAGAAAGAAAGCGCCACCAGTGGAACAGAAGTGCATGTGCGACGAATTTCTTTTCTGTTCAAAACTGTTCAAGATGTTAAGAAAAATGAAATGGTGATTAAACTGTAATAAAATGGTATCTCACTCAAAGCATAGAGTCTCAGGCATGCAGTTCTTTGTAAAGCTGAAACCTTGTGTATAGGCTCTAGATATCTCCCTAGAGCCTATACACTTTGGGGGGGGGGGGGGGGGGGGTGGAAGGTTTTAGACTGGCCAAGTCAATCACCAGACCTTAACCCATTTGAACAGCATTTCACCTCCTGAAGAGGAGACTGAAAGGAGAAACCCGCCAAATAAAAATAAAAAACAACTGAAAGAGGTTGCGGTAAAAGCCTGGGAAAGCATCACAAAAGAAGAACGCAACAGTTTGGTGATGTCAGAGGGCCACCGGCTTGATGCAGTTATTGTGATTCCAATTGGTCGGATATGCATTCATTTACTTCACAATTGATCTGTTCCTATACTTTTGCTCATCCAAAAACCGGGTGGTCTGATACAAAAGGTTCTATGTTTTATGTCGTTTAACACGTCTAGATGTAAATAGCGGGAAATAAACACTGAAATCCTAAACTCTCATCCCATCTTTTGACCTCAAACCCAAATGTCTTTGGTGCACAGCACAAAGAAATGACTTGGCCTTGCCGCTCCAATAGTTTCGGAGGGGACTGTATTCTGCTAAACTTGTATAGCTGTATAAAATGGGACTGAAACTATATCTGATTTAATCACGTGGCACAAAAACACACATTGCTGCGTGAGTGCCACACGGTCATTACTGTACCGAGGTTGATCCATCACCTAAATCATATCTGTTAAGCAGTGGTCCAATGAGCATGGCAGAGAGAAGCTTCCAAACTGCACCTAGCCACAGTCAGTAGTGAGGAAATTGGGAAACCTAGACTTATAATCAATGTCGTACCTGGCCCAAAGTTGATTCTTTTCCAATAACAGCACATCCCCAAATTTTATTAAAGAACAACATGTACTCCTTATCTGTTTAATAATTTAGTGGAATGTCTGTGAAACAATCATAGCAGCTATAAACAGTTGTTCACTTACCAGACTTTTTTTTTTTTTCAATTCTCTCGAAGTTAATTTAAAGAAGAAAAGAAAAGAAAAACACAGCTTGCCATGTTACTGAGAACCTGTAAAGTGCTAAATCCTCGGTCCTAAAGACTCCATGTTGGAAAATGTACTGACCGTTACAAAAAAAAAAAATCTCTGACACTGGAGACTCCTTCCGTAAATGCTACATAAACAGAAAACTTCACTATTACACTCACCAGACAAAACATTTTATAATTAATTTATGTCGATGTCCTCCGGGCAAGTCTCTGTAAGTTGTTACTATAGAAACCATAACATAGAACAAGCAATTTAATAGAAACCTTGCGGTAAGTACTATTAGCAGAGCTGCTTTTATAGAAAATTAATCAACACTTTCTGACCAAACAGATCAGAGAATTCAAAAGTGCTGTGGTATGAATAACTGTGTGCATGGAAAAGGATGATTCAGATACTTGGCCTGGAGAAGGAATGTAAAAGCTAACATTTCTCGATTTACTTTAAACGAGGGATAGAATTTTCTGTATATACAGTGAGGGGAAATAAGTATTCAGACACTTTTGTTTTTATTGTTGAGTTAATAAATATTAAATCTAATATTAAATATAAGAGTTAAAGTACAGATGCAGCTCAAAAAAAAAAAAAAAAAAAAAGAAATATCGTGGAAAAGTTTTCCATAATTTAATTCAAAAAGTGGAACTTTTATATAATCTAGATTTGTTACATAAAGTGAAATATTTCAAGCCATTTTTTTTTTGTTTGTTCGTTTTAAATGTTGATTACGGATTACAGCTCATGGAAATCAAAAACCCAGTATCACAAAAATATTCGAATAAAGAATTTATAATACAGAAATGTCGACCTGAGAAGAGCTCTAATCAGCGAATTAACTCAAAACACCCACAAAGGTTTCCTGATTGGTTGATTAGAAGCTTCCAACTACAATCATACTCCGCATTTATGCTCTAACAGTTTTATTCATAAAACAATGCATTCAATATGAACAGCAATCATTTAGAAAATTAAATTATTGTGCGTACAAAAAATAACACCGTTTGAGAGAGCAAAAATATTTAATTGTTTGATCAAACATCATGAAAAAAATGCATAGTTACATTTTATATACCTAGAAAAAGACTACATCATACCAGCAATATCCAAACTGTACTAAAGGCACTTAACACACTGAATCAGGAACGTTGTTTCACCGTTCACTTTCAAGTCACTGGCTCTACATCCAAAACACGTACAAACTGTTTAGCACAAAAATGCTAAAAAAAAAAAAAAATTGTAATAAATCTTCTAAAAACTGTAAGTACTCCACAAAAGAAATTGTACTGTCCTTTATATACTGTGTATAAATTATGTATTTTACAAAAAGTGTACTAGAAATATTAAAACACTACTAGAAGTACTGAAGGGATTGTTAAACCTTCGTTCATGAAACAGTTGGATATAAATAGTATAAATGTGGCTTGAGATGCAATTAGTCCTTAAACCTTCTTTTCAGATACGGCATGAGATCAATAAAAGTCTTCAACAATAATATATAAAAATTATAATGTAATAATAATAATAATAATAATAATAATAATAATATGGCCCCTTTCATCCTAACCAGTCTGTAAAATACAAAGTATGGAATTTTAAATTATATAGGAAATGTTTTAAAAGAATTTAAAGAAAGAAAGAAAGAAAAAAAACAGAAAAGGCTTTGCTAATTTACTTTCTAATACGATCACAAATACTTTACCTTCATATTCTTATTCGAATCTGCCTAAACATTACTTACTAAAGAGTTTCATTCGTGTGAAAAGCGGAAATTTATTCCTCATTTTCTTTCAACTTTCCCGTATTTGTTTGCTATTTCTTTATTATATACTCTTACACATGTTAAAATATTAACACTAACAATACAGCCAGGGTTTTTAACCCTATACGCTCAACATGTTTCCAGTTTAATACTATAAACACACCTGATACTAGATCGTCTTTGTGTAATTATTCCCCAGTGAGCACGAAGATGGTTCAGAGACACAGACATCTAGGTTTTGGGCCAGAGTGAACGCGTTTCAAGGGATATAGAAAAGCTGACTGGGGTCGTAAACAGGACGTCAAACTTTACGTGTGTCTATTTAATAAGGATACAGCGATACCACTGTTTGATACAACACCGAGTGCAGATTTCTGAGTAAAGTGCATCTGATATGAATCCTCTCAGAAACTGACTCGACTCTCTGCAAGCTTCAGATGCCAAGTTATGAGACACTTCTGAGGCATTGCTGTGAGACAAGTGCTGAATCAGTCGACATGGAGATTTTCCTTGCCATGCCAATTCAAGTCAGTTTTATTTATATAGCGCTAGTTTGCTCATTAGGGGTCTAGATCTAAGCCCAGATTTCTGTAAAGCTGCTTTGTGACAGTGTCAAAAGTGCAACACAAATAAAATGTATTTAAAAACTGGACCACAGTACCACAGTAGAATGGATTGGAGAACTCGTCAAACGTGATCCAAAATCTCAAACCCCAAATCTCAACATTGGATCAGGGCATCTTTAGTGTCCAAGGAAGTCCATAACTCTCAAATAACCACATTTTATGGACTAACTCAGTGGTCACCAAAACTGTTCCTGGAGATTCCTGCAGCTTTCATCTCCAGCCAAAAGCTAACACGCCTGCTTTAATTGATCGAGAACTTCTTAAGGCAATGATTAGATGGTAAGGTGAGCACGGTTATGGTTGGAGCTACAGTCTTCAGGAAGGTCGGTCTCCAGGAACAGGGTTGGTGACCACTGGGCTTAATGATAGCCAGAAATACAGCTTGTACAACATCCCACTTACTCTAAATGTATTTCATCAGCCTAGATATGTTTGGTGTCTGATGTTCGCGTCTTTAGTTTTGTTGGCGCTACAGTCTGGGACTCACAACTCATCTGCTCAGTAATCTCAAAATCACTGGGGTGGGTGAGTTGGTGGATTGTCTTCTAGTATCTACTTTCTTTTCTTTCACATATAACCTTGATATAAATGATAAAATCCTTAATAAACATTGATTTAAAAAAAAAAAAAAGCAGCTCAAAATCTATATAGATACTGTTATCTATCAAAATGAACAGTAGAAGCTGGCATCTTGATGGCGAAATCAGTTTTCTTTCTCAACACATAATTTGGTGTCACTCCACGCGAGTATCAGACTCAGGCAGGAAATATGACCCCAGGCTTGTATATTAGAGGCGAATCAGATTTTTCCCGTTTGAGTCATTTTAATATCTAACAGACTTTCTCTGCTATTCCAAATCAGACTATCTGGATGGTATTCCTGTAATGCTGAACTAAAGAAGCAAACACTGGAATACTTTCATATGTATACTGGATATAAGGAGCACATTGTGTACACTTCTTAGCAAAATTTTTGGTTGATCCATTCAAGGAAATTCATCGCCATCTCTGGTTGGCCGGTGCTCACTGGGATATAATGATACATATTTAAATAAAAGTGCCTCAGCAGCAGGTTCAGTACTAATGATCAGGTGTAAAATAAGTCAGCTGGAGAAAACAGAGGCATACGAGACTATCCTCACCTCATTCCACTTTCTCCAGATTGAATCAACTACGACAATGTACTGATTTAAACTTTTAAACACATTTAGCTACAGCTAATACGAAGCTAGTTTGAGAATTTCAGGCAGGTCAAACCAGAGCGGTTCAAACGTGGCCGAAACCTCATCATTCTCTTATTATAATCATAGTAGGATCGTCAACGTTCCTATAAGATCAAAGCAGCAGCTACTTTAATCGTTTTCGTGCATTTTCCACTACTCCCTTTACTTTCTTAAAACACAGTTGCTTTTGGGCCTGCCATGGCCAACTACCGCTCCCTGAAAATCGGAGGAGTACATCTGTTAATCAATTAATGATTTATAATTCGGTCGACACTGACGATTAAGCCCGTGATTTACACAAAGGAGCCCTGTGATGAATTACAGGCCAACGTGGCTAAGAACAGGTATGACAAAGTAAAAAACAAAACAAAACCAGCATCAACAGCTGCCACAGCTCCAGGCCTCGCCGCTCACGTCCTTGCTGTTGAGTTTGAAGCTGTCGGTTACGCTGTCTCTGAACACGGGCCCGCCGTGTCTCAGCATCAGCTCGGCTGCCATTTTATTAAACGCTTCGTCCACGTTGCTGGAGTCTTTGGCAGACGTTTCAATAGCGCTGATGAAGTCCAGCTGGTGAGCCATCGACTGAGCTTCCTCAAAAGAAACATCACGCTCTTCAGTTAAGTCTGATTTATTACCTGTTCGAACAGAAACACGCTACCGTTTAAAATCAACATCCTTAATGCAATAGTTTGGGGGGAAAAAAATGATTTCCCCTACCCCAAAGGCGATCATCCAAGTTTTAGTTGTCTTAAAACAAACATTAGGAGACTTATATTGCTAAACTCTATTTATTTCATATACTGTATAATATCATACCAGCAAAATTTGTAAATAACTTTCAAATCACATCCAGTGCTTCAGTAAAGTCACAAGCTGATGTGGTTTAGTGTAATTTACTGTAATCTATCAACTTTAACCTGAATGATGGAACATTATGGAAAAGGCGTTTTCTTTTAGCATCATTTTCTATCATCATCATCATCATCTCCTAGATCCCATATTCCAAACTGTGAAGACAGAATTATTCCAGAAAACAAGAACTGATGCAGATGATCTTCTCCCCAATTTGGCCACCTGTCAATTCCCACCCACTAGCCAGCTCTCTTTAATCAGCGACCAACCAGGAAGGGTTATTCGTACTTCCTTCCAGACACACAAAGCCAGCCAAACGCATCTTTCGGGCCTGCTACTCATGCTGTGTCACAGGGCAGTGTAACACACTCTCGGGAAAGTGCTATCTGCCCTCTTCCACACACACACGCATGAGCTCATACATGCCCATAATTGTGTTGCTTTGATTGACAGAGGAGAGACAGTATCCCATCCCATCCAACCAATTTTGCTCTCTTGGCTCCCAAAGCTATACTATTAACAAGAAGATTTATAACAACATGGAAAAAGTCTTCACTAACCTATTAAAAGAGTGGCAATGTTTGAGCCGCCATATTTCTTGACGTCCTCCATCCATTTGGGCACAGCCATGAAGGATGCTTTCTTGGTGATGTCGTACGTGATTATGGCGCCATTTGTGCTGCGGTAGTAGCTCTGCGTGATAGTCCGAAACCTCTCCTGCCCCGCCGTGTCCCAAATCTGCAACTGTTCAACAAGAATGAATCATTCATTCATTCATTCATTCATCTTCAGTAACCCCAGCAACGCTGGACACAGGAGAGAATTCACCATGGATGATATGCAGGGCAACATTTACATACTCATTCACACCTACAGGCAATTTAGCATAACCAATTTGGACAGTAGAAGAAAACCATGAAACCCAGAAGAAACCCACGTGAACACAGGGAAAACACAGATGGTAACCGGATCAAACCTATCGCTGTTAAAATGGTGTTTAATAGGAGAAAAAAAAAAAGAAAAGTACACAACACACTACCGATCAAAAGTTTATATACGCTCATTCTTTATGTTTATTGGCTGCTTTTCAGAATATTTCACTCCGTCATCCGTTTAAAAAAATGTTTTTTTGTAAATAAAATGTTAGTTTTCTAATGAAAGAAATGAATACGTCGGCACAATATTTTTGTCTACAACACCGATTTCAAAAATTTAAATCATACACCTTCAGATCAAAAGGCTTTTAAGATCATGAGAAACATTTAAGTCTCCAATCTTTTGACTTGTAATGTAAGGGTTTCAGGTTTTCATTATTGGCTCCTAAAAAGACAGACTAAAGTACTAAAGTTCTGCTGCACTGTTCTCTTTAAATAGAGATTAAAAAAAAAAAAAAAAAAACAAGGGCCAAATCCCACTGCACCACTATCAGGTAGCAGGGAGACTAACAGCATTGTGGGTAACAGAAAACTGCTGTAAGTACAAGCAGAGCAACATGGCAACAAAAGAAGTCAGCTCAAAATTTCATTACAAAATAAATCTTGGATGCCACTGAAGATCACATTAATCTCGCTAATTATAAAGATTAATATGCAAGTTGTTCAGGTTTGATTTTTTTCCTTTAAGGAGTGTAGTGACTTTTAGCTTTAGGAGACCATAGGACAATTTTATCAACCAGTTTAACAGTTCAGATTAGCTTTCATTTTTTTAATCCACAAAAATAGTGTTCTTTAGAGGTCGGCCAATTGATCGGTTTTGCAGATTGATCTCCACCAATAACCAACTGCTGGAATTTTCGTTAGCGTCAAGAATCCACACCGACAGTTTTTCCTGCTTGCGTCCGAGCGGCTGAGAAGTGTCCGCTGTCATTATACAGTATGAGAGTGACCTCTAGAGGTGGAACAAAACATCACTATCACTGACCAATTTTCTTGTGTTATTTGAAGTGTTTTTATTTTTTATACTAATTTTGGATGTCTCCATTTTTATTTATTTAGAGTGATTCATGGTTCATTATGGAGATGAGATATATATATATAAAATTTAGTATTTATTAATAGTTCCTTCCATCCATCCATCTTCTACCGCTTACTCCTTTTCAGGGTCACGGGGAACCTGGAGTCTATCCCAGGGAGTATCGGGCACAAGGCGGGGTACACCCTGGACAGGGTGCCAGTCCATCAAAGGGCACACTCACATACACACTCACACACCCACTCATACACTACGGACACTTTAGACATGCAAATCAACCTACCATGCATGTCTTTGGACTGGGGGAGGAAACCCCGCAGCATGGGGAGAACATGCAAACTCCGCACGCACAAGGCCCTGGCGGGACTATTTATTAATAGTTAATATATATATTAATATTACATTTTCATTTTAAAACATACAGTACATTTTCATGGTACAGTCAGTAGTGTTGATTTGTGTAATAAAGTTCAGCAATATTTTACTCTGATTATGGTTTCATTCAGTATCCATTTTAAAAACTAACAGTTGATTAATCGGTTTTCGGCTGATACGGCCCAACTTAGCAATCAGTATCTGTAAAATCCACAGTCGGCCGACCTCTAGTGTTCTGAACAGCCTACAGAATTATGATAATATCCTGGATGAACAGTTTGGCAACTATCTGGATATGAAAGTTTAATGGATCAGAGACTGAGTCCAATCCCAGTGAGTTTCCCACTTGTGTGAAGTGGTTTTAACATTTTCTAGAGCCAGGTGTCAAACAAAAATGTGCTGATGTTCTGCTGAGTCATGCATTACAGACACTCACTCACTCACACTCTCTCTCTCTCTCTCTCTCACACACACACAGGATGCAAACGTATGATGCCAGTGTAAAGTCAGATAAGGCAGTATGAGCACCAGGTCTTCTCTGGGATTTAGCAATTGAATTGCGCTTAGTAATTAACCTGAGAAAGGTGTCCTCATTGGAAACTGAGGAAAATCTCAGGCCACAGTATCATGAGACACTTCTGGTGAAAAAGTCAACTCTGCAGAACTGTTAAAGTTAATAAACTCTTAATTCTGACACACTGTAATCATATGAAATTACACAGTGGCATGGAACCTGACGCTGATGCAACCCAAGGCTCTTTTAATAACCATTTTCTTTTGTTAAAATGTTTTTTCTTCTATATTGTTCATGAATATAGTGTTTAAAAAAAAGGGAACGTTATATGCATTAAAAATGCATAATAACATTTTATTGATTTACATTTTTCTAAGTGAAGTTTCCTGTCAACGTCACTTGAGGATTCAATGAATCGTGACTCTTAATGATTCATATCGGTTCATTGAACAAACTGAGTCGAATGGATCGAAGTCAAGTTTTGACTCATTTGATTCACCCACAGAGAGACGCGCTAACACAACACAAATAACGAGTGTTAACGTTAATTATGTAATTTCACCCTGAAATTGTTTCAGTGTCATTTCTATTCTGTCTACAGTCATGGCTTATCAGAAACTCGTATCGTTACCATGATCGGAGTTAGCCTAGCATGACTACTGTACATTTACAAATAATAATCTGCTAAAACACCCAACGAAGCTGCTTTGTGACAGTCAGTGTACAAGCTCGCCAAAATGCAAACATACATCAGAAATAAAGAAATAGATAATATAAAAAAAATAAATAAATAAATAAAAATAAAAAAAGGAACTGACATTTTTAAAAAAAAGCTACCCATGAATCGATTGGACCGAACGACTCGTTCATAAGAAGGACCGATTCGTTTGTTCGACACCAACCTTAACTCTTTTCCCCTGAATTTCCATCGTCTTCATTGTAAAATCCACTCCGATTGTGTTACCTTGCCTTTCGATAAAAGTGCCCGTCTTAAAACGCTGAACCACGCAGGTTTTCCCCACACCGACATCCCCGACCAAAACTATTTTGAAGACGAAATCATAACTGTCGTCCGTTTCCAGTAACGCCATGGCAGCCTGCGGTTTGTAAGAGTTAACGCGGAATAAATCCGGTAGAAATACGTTATTGTGTATGCGTGCGCGAGCTGTAAACGTTACACAAGTAAAAACAAAAGTGACGTGGATAAATTGGCACCTGCAGAAATTCGCCAACCCGGAAATCAGAGCGGACGTGAACGTGTTTATTATTTAAATAAGTCCCGCCCCTTGTGTTGTGATTGGCTGGAAGCTCACACAGGATTTCACTGATATAAAGAGGTCACTGAGTCACACGTCATGTGGGAAAATCCGTGAAAAATGTCCCAGTATTCATCGCCATTTAGTTTACAAGATAGAAACGTATGCTATAGTTGCATATATTGCAACTTGCTTGTAATATTAACCGAAATTCCTTTAACTCCTCGGACCTACGACAGGTTCCTGTAGCCAGATGACGGTTTTTCCCAGTCTGACGGTTACCATATGACGTGATGTAACAAACCAGACACGTCACCAGCGCTGCCATCTTTGCAGCAAAGTGCAATAATGTTGAAAATGTCAAATATAATTTCTGACAGGACATAAAAAATAAAATAAAGACTGACAAACAAACAAACATGGAATGCTATCTGGGTTTTAAATGAAATTAAAACGTTTAAGCCAAACAATGGATTGACAAAATGTATTGTTTTGTCAAGAGCATAAAAATGTAATTGCATAGGTCAGTGGATACAAATGATCTACTATAAAGGCATCTTACTTACATCTTGGTTACTGTTATAATCTGATGAAATATTGACACTGGAACAACATAAACCATGGATGTTATTGCACATACAGTACAATACATCTCTTCCAGTTCTATGTTTTTATTTATCAGGGCCTAAATAACAATTGTGTGATCCTCACCAACTTCTATAAACAAACAAATAACCTTAGGTGACAATGATAAACAAACAAACAAACAAACAAAACAGATTTTATGTAGCCAGCACATAAAGCCACCCTCAGTAAACGTTTTCTATAGGAGTTTAACAGTCTCACAACATTTTGGAGAAAATATGGCCCACTTGCCTTTACAACATTTCTTTTATGCACAGCTCTCTTAATATCCTGCCACAGCGTCTCTGTAAAAGTCTGGACTTTCAGTTGGTCATTTCAACACCTTGATTTTTGTTCTTCGTTAGCCATTCAGTTGTGAATTTGCAAGTGTGCTTGGGATCATTGTCTTGTTACATGACCCAATTTCAACCCAGCTTAACCACCAAATCACCACATCCCGACCAGCATGCTTGACAGTTTGTATGAGGTGTTTGTGGTGATACTTTGTGTTCAAACATGGATTCGTGCACTATGACCAAGCTTGGTGTCATCAGTTCAAAGGATTTTATTCCAGATCTTCAGTGGTTTATTCAGATGCAGTTTTTGCAAATATGGCAAGTCATGCTGCCATATTCATTTTTGATGACAAGGTCTTTTCATAGCCAACCTTCCATGAAAGCCATACTTGTTCAGTCTTTTTCTGATTGAACTATCATGAACAAACATTTAATGTGCTTACAGAGGCCTGTAGGTCACATGACATAGCACTTGGATTTTTCCCTTTATATCTCCAAGTATTAAACTGTCTGACCTTGGACTGAATTTTCTGGGATGACCACTCCAGGGAAGATTGCCAACTGTCTTGAAGACTCTCCATTTGGTGAATTTCAAATTGATGGGAGATGGCCTTATGACCCTTCCCAGATTGACGAGTAGCAACAATTGTTTCTCTACCATCATGGCATGATATAGACACATCTGTGTACTCCAGAATGCCAAACCACCAAACGTTCTGCTTTAATAGAGGTAGTCACACTTCTTAATGATGAACTAATCTAGTGCATTTCATTAGAAACACCTGCCTGCTAATTACTCTCTTAATGATTGTGGAAGTAGGATGGGTGTTCTTATTTTTCCCCACCAGGTTTCTGAATGTTGGTTTACCTTTTGGGGGAAAAATGATTACTTATTCAAAATCTATTTTTGTTGTTGTTTGTCAGCTGAGGATATTTGTTTGTTTCTAAGTTTTATAAATTGGTGAGGACCACACAGTTGTTATTTAGGTGTGAACTTTATTTTTCCCATGACAGTAGATTTTTCAGTAAAGAGTAACTGCAGAGTACTTCAACAAAGGTTGAGGTAGTAAAAATCACAGCATTGTACACAAAGTTTCAAGAGAAACAAGACTTTTCAGACAGGTTGATGCACTATTGTAATCCTGGGGGTGAAATCAGATGATATTCCACATGGCTGACGATGTATGACCTCTAGTTAGTCTACTCACTCACTCACTCATTCATTCAGCAACCAATTGTGTTTGACTAATTTGAGGACAGTAACAAAGTCAGAAAAATGCGATCAGTTAGGAAATCGTACAGTCCTCCTGACTGTGACACTGACATGTAGATGCGTGATTGTATTCATGATGTTAAGTTTGCATTAGAAAAATATGCATCTGAAGGAAAAGTCTGGGAGTGATTGCAGTTCAGTAATAAATGCAAATATTGTAATAAAAAAAATTGCAACAGAGTATACATAACGCTTTATGTGTGTTAGAGAGTAGAAATAGAAGAAAAAACTTATAATGATTTGTTGTTTATTGCAGAAAAGAAAAGCCATTATTTCTGTTCAGGTGTTAATTTGATAGTTTAGTTTAAAAAATAAAATAAAATGATTGAAATAATCATCATCATCAAATAAATAAATGAACAGTAGATGGCAGTGGATACATTTGCCTAGCAACAATATGCGCCGTAGAAGAAGTTTGAGCGGAAGTGACGACAGAACTGCTGAAAATTTAAATTTGACAACGGAAAAGCGGGCTTGGAGGTAAATTTAAATATTTAATGTATTTTTAAAAAATATCTAGCTATATTTGTTTTGACTGCTATTTTTTTTTTAATCATTCTCTGAAAATGGCGAAAAAGAATTTGGAAACAGATGGTACAATGTTTAGTTTTTCCTCATGGTTTAGCTCTGCTGCGGTGTTTATAAAGATGAGCTGTAAACAAATGATCCGCTAGCTACCGTTTCTCAGTTGGTAAATGCTGTGTATTTATATAAAAATGTAAAATATTTTCATATTTGGTTTGTGCAATCTTTTTTGTTGTGTTTTTTTTTAAAGTTATATTAAAGATATCAAATTGCTGGCTGTCACTTGTTACAGGAAGGGTGGTCGATTTTGTTTACTTTAATACTCTTCATTAATCTGCAAATAATTCCTTTGATAGTTTATGATAATCATTTCTCCTGAAATGACCTCAACATATATTTTTTTATTTGTTTTTGTTTGTCCTCTTTAACTACAAACATTTTAAAGATGACTCTTAACATTTCCTTAATGTTTAATAATATCTATTATACTTCAAAAAGCTGATGTAGTTAATAAGCTTTATTCCTCCCCATTTAGTTATGTTTTTTTGTTTGTTTGTTTGTTTTTTGTTTTGTTTTTTTTATTTATAGGAGCCATGATGGAGAATACGTTTCCAATATACAAGGTGGACGCTATCGTGCAGTTCTTTCGGACTGAAGTCCTGACCGGACAAGAGGCGAAACATTTTGCGAAAGGTGATATCACTCCAAATCCAAAGGTGAGCGGTCATTTTGAGTCTTGCACGGATGAAATTATTTGCATGTCTGTGACTAAGATTCGCTTATTTTCATTTTTGCAGATGGATGTCCTCCAGAGACTCTACATGAGAATACTGGAGCTTGTTTATCGCTTCAGGCCTGATTGCCATTACCTGGTGAGTCCAGCTGAATCATAAATGAAATCACTAGTTGTTGTAGTGAGGCATATAATAAAATTTGCCAATTGCCCTCCGGGCCTACTCACCCATCCTCCGTGCCTGCCCTCACTAATGCTCTTGTGGCTGAATGAACATAAATCCCCAGAGCCATGCTCCAAAATCTAATGGAAAGCCTTCCCAGAACAGTGGCGGTTATTATAACAGTAAAGGAGAACTAAATCTGGAATGGGATGTTCAACAATCCCACATGGGTATGATTTATCAGCTGTCCACAAACGTTTGGCCATATAATCCATTTCCCCCACTCCTGGAGGCAGGTCTTGCTCAACAGTAGTAGCCCATTAGCAGTAAACGTGGTTTGTCTGAGGTTTTTAGCTGCTGCATTATTCACTTTAGCAACCGTCACTTGAGGGAAAACTGGTTGGCGTTCATTCGTTTTGAATAGGTTTGAATTTGTGCGAGGTGGCGGTTATGTGACGCGTGTTTCAGAGGTGATTTACCCACTTGGGACTAGAGCACATGATGCACTAGGTGACGTGCCACTTCACTACTTCGCTTAATTTAGTCTTTATACACTGTCTAGGCTTCTCCATCAGTAAGAGTAAGCAAAAGGCACTCCTTAAAGGACCAAAAAAAAAGAGGTATATCTCAAACACTATTGGCTGTTATGTAAATCAGTCAAGTGCTTCAACATGACGTCACTCTGACCTCCTCTTTCAGAAGGTAATATGTCAACATGCGACATCAAATCACAGCTAGGAAGCTCTTAATGGGGACTTTAAATTTGTGTGCTTTGTGATTGTCTTATCAGCTTTCTGCTGATGGTTTAGCAGCCCATTAGTGTTAATCCTCTATAGTTTGACTGATTTGCTTGATTATAGGGACAATTAGGTTTCTATGAATTAGTCTTGTGTAACATGTGTATTAATTGGAACAGTTATGAGAAAGTGCTTCATCTTTAACCAACACTTTGGCTTTGTTCACACAGATACGTAGCAATGTGACCTCTGTCTGAACAGGCAGATCAGAATTCATGTGACTTTTACTTGGATCTAACTCTACCTTCATCATACTTTTGCGTTACCGGGGGAATAAAGCCTGAGGATAATAAAGTGAAGGAGGGTTTCATTGGTGGGTTAGTAAGGTAACGGACCTCAAACATTTGGCGTGATGTTACTGTACAAGCTAAATTTGAAGGCACGCATCGCGAACCGCTCCGTGTTTGAAGAGATCTCAAGAGAAATGGGCGAAAGTTAAAACCTCCTTTGAGCATGCAGGTGAATTGTGGAGCGTGATCCGTTCAGATTAATGTCCGATATACTGTAGGCCACGGGAAAAACGCAGTGTGAAGTTGGTCAGTAAATCGGATTCGGCGCCACTTTTGCCTGCTGTGTGAACGTAGCCTTACTCTCTCAGATATTAAGTGTGACGGTATGATGTACACCACAGTGTGATCTACATCACAGTGGACATGTATGAAAGGTGTGATTTGAAAGCAGCCATTCATTCAATACAATCCTGATCATGAAATTTTTAAAGTGCCAGTAAACTTAGTTTTGATATTACCTTCTCAAGCGTCTGTGGTGAAATTAATATCAACAGCAAAAGAAAGAATCAAGATTTTAGCCTTTGATATAATATCGGTGTTATGATCAATTTTCACAATACACTTTTTAGATATCGTAAGCTTTAAGGAAAAAAGTGTCCGTATTTTTATAACAATGACTGATTTTAAGCCAGTTCTAAGTTAACTGTTTTATTATTATTATTATTATTATTATTATTATTATTATTATAAGAAGTCAATTATGAGTACAGGATTTCAGAGGTGTTTTTTTTGTGTGTGATTGCTGTGGCCAAAAATACTTGATTTTTGCTGCCTTTTTTTTTTTTTTTTTTCCCAATTTAAAATTTGCGATGCTACTTGCAGAGTTTTTGTGCTTTTATTTGCGCAAAACTACTCGAATTGGCGAAATCGCAATTGCACGAAATAGTTTTGCACGTGACACACTTTCACAGTCATGTTTGTTGGTAAATGAGACCCTTGTAGCTGTACTCATGTTCAGCATGCGTGAATTGAAGAGGACTTTGGCTGAAAGTGCGTTCTGGTGATGTAACATGACGTGTCTTGGCCAAAATTTGCGGTAATTTAGGGAAAAACCGCAAGCTCCTCTGAGTATTAGAGTTTGCTTCAGGAAATGCTGGAGGGATTGATGAGCAGCAGATTAGAGATTTATTATTTTCCCCTATCCAGTGTTAAATAATCAATTTTTGTAGCTATATACTATAAGAAAATACCGTTTAATATCAGTTAAATGCAGCACTGCATTGCTGGCAGGTTGTTAGCAAACCTGTGCATCATTACACATTGTGTATTGTAAAAAATATTTTCAAGTATGCAGATTTTTAAAAAAAAAATATATATTTGTCTCCTAGTTTGGTGGGACTACATTAGGTATAGGCAACACTACGTATGAATCAGTATTAGCACTGAAGTGACCTCTTTCCTGCTCAGCCTCGTGACAAAAAAGCTCTGTTCAGTGTTCACCATGTGCAGTGCAGTTGTGGTGAGAGGTGTCGCACGTATTTCGTGGTTGATGAGCTAAACGTCTGTGCATAATGGTGTAACAAACAAAACTGTGCTATTCGACAGTTAAGTGTGGAAAGCTCATTTTAATACTAAAACGCAGCCTGCGAACAATTATAGCATTTCGCTATTAAGTGTAGCTTTCAAATCATCTGGAAGTGGCAAAGCAGGACTTTACAGTGAATAAAATGCACTTAAATAGGAATGTTTCTTGTAGATACTTTTGGGCAATGCTTAAGTGACTGACCTTCAATGTTATCATTTATTTTAAAAAAATAAAATAAAAATTTATAATAAATCTACATGGGGGGGGAGCCATATTGAGGAAGGCTTTAAATGAATGTTATGGGCACCGTGTGTGTGTCTGGCCTTCAGACTCGGTGAGGGAGCTATGGCATACAGCTTCTCAAGGCTCCTCGTAAACTAGCAATTAAAAGCTGTTTGTGGTTTAAAAGTTTTACTGTTGGAGACGCCAAGATCCAATTAAGATCCTAACCTTATCGTAAATATTGCAAACAGTGCCTCAGTTGGAGCTGCTGAAATTTTACACCCCATGTGGCATTCAGGAGTTTTATCTAGCTGAGTGGAATAACAGTGCAAGAGTGCAGGGCACATAAATTTATGTTGATTAAATGACTTATTTTCCTCCCTTATGATCCAGCTGATTGTGTTGGACGATTCTGGTGAAAATGGTAACCGATAGAAGAAATGGAATTTCTAGAAGTTTCGAGGATAGTTGGGATAGCTGATTGATTAGTTTTGTGTTTAGCCAAAGCGGATTGTACAGCGCAGTATTTCAGTCCCGGGTGTTATTCGGAAATCACTGCATGAATCTTGGCTCGTGTTGTGTTTTTTTTTTTTTTTTTTTTTTTTTTTTTTTTAATTATTCTTAAATACCCTGCCTTGTTTGTTCAATTGCCTGTTAACAGGTACCTCTCTCAGAAAATCTCCAGCACCCAATGTTACACGAGTGGTCCACACCAATCTTGAATCTCTATGCATGCATGTGAGTGGAATTTTCACCCCATTCATCAGCTGCAGTACAAATAGTGTGAGAATTTAATAGTAATTTGAAATGGTCACACTCTCTCTCTCGCTCTTGCGCTCTCCCTCTTTCTTTTAGGTGTCAGTTTTTACCAGTGTGCCATGTGTATGACTTTTCACTGAATGACCTGCTGAATCCCAGTAAGTCAATGTTTTGTTTGCAGTGATGTTTAAAGTATTATCATAATGACTATTAATCAAAAATCTGCAACAATCACGGCAAGACTGGCCAGTTGTGGGTGTCTGTAAGCTCATCTATGCGGAAGAGGGCGGACAGGGGCGTAACCCGGGGTTGGCATTTGGGGCTGTAGCCCTGAAGAGGGATTACACGAAATGCTCGTGTCTTATTGGCTAGCAGCTCTCAATTCTGCTAAACACTAGCTCACACAGTCGGTCAGTGTGAGGAAAAGTGGCTATATGCTGGGGTTTTTTTTTTGGTTTGTTTTTGTTTTTCCATCCAGGAAATGGGTTGAAACTGTAACACGAACATGTCTAGTTCGTGACCGTGTGTGAATTAGGTGAATATGATATGAGCAGAGCATGAAGACAGTTAATGAACTCCGCATGGCACTGTAGCAGAAAAACCCATACAGTGATGGCTTAGTGACAACAAACAAAACTCGTGTTAGATAGCCAGAAAGTTGTATATTTTAGCAGTCTGGTAGTCCTGCAAACAGTAACACCTGAGGCAAGTTTTATGATGAATCCAACTTTTTTGTCCAATTTTCTTTTCTTTTTTTTTTCTTTTTTTAAGCAATTAGCCCTCACACACAAGGAAAGAAAAATGTATGCAAACAGTCTATTTTTAGAACTTGTTCTAATAGCTAAATAAGTTATTTAGTCAGTCATAATTTGTTTTTCTCACTTTAATCTCTGCTTCTCTTACTCCAGAGCCCAAAAGAACGATCACTATTTTGAGTGGCATCCAAAATTTCCTGCACTTTAGGAAACATAGGCTGGAAATTATGGCAGGCCATCAGCAAGCTTTTGTAAGTCCTTCTATAAATTATAAACATGACTACGTCTGGGAATTGGATCAATTCAAAGCTAGCACAATTCAATAAAAACGATCTATTACGTTTTGCAGTCTTTAAACGGAATGTGTTTACTTTTTGGTTTTGTTATTCGATTCTATCTTTATCATATTTTTCTGCTCTGCTTATTTCTAACTTTTTGGGTTTTTTTTCTTAATGTTTTGATATTTGTTCTCACTTTGTGTCTTAATCTAAATTGAGTCCTTTTTTTTTTTTGTATTTCAGTCTTAATTGCTTTGTAAAATATCTGAACAATACGTTAATCTAGCTGTCATAAGAGGTTGATATTTTGTGCAATTTCATGGTCATTCACTGTTGTTTACAACGTTGAGGCAATAATTGTGATGTAGAAAAAGTCTTTGAGGCTTACCTTGTACAGCTCTCTCTTGCTACAGCGGGCAGATATGGATAAACTTCAGTCGTTCACAAAAGGCATTAAGGAAGCCGAAAAGAAGATCGAGAAACTGATGTAGGTACTCCTTTCATTCTTAACCGTGGAACCTCAACCGCACATCTTGGCAAAAATCATGCAATCTACATTACTTTATTACATATGTAGTTATGGCCCGTTCCAGTGTCACAGTTTTGTAATATTTACAATCGTTCTTGCCCAGGACGATCCCACCAGAGCAGCAAGCAGAGGCTAAAGAACTGGCCGCAGCCCTCACAGAACTGAAAAACGCTACCGTGCAAGAAACCCAAGCAGTGGTGAGATCTTTCTTCCATCTTGAACTGTGAATGCAGTGTGCTGGTGTAGAAAATGTTTTTTTTTTTTTTTTTTTTTTTTTTTGCTATTGGGCTTAATTTTTTGAAGGGGAGCACAAGGCCCTTTTCCACCACCTTGAATCATTTCTATCTTGAATCATTCTGCCCTTTTCTGCTTCAAAAAAAACCAATAAAATTGTGGTTTGAGTTTGGTGTGATTCATCACAAATCAATGTGTTGTGTGGAGTTTTGCAAATTATCAACCGCTTAACAGTTCAGAAAGCAGCAACTGCTACAAATTAAGACTAACAGCATAGCTTGAATAGGTGTACAGTCAGAATAAAAACCACGTACACTGCTGTCCATGATTACATTACATCTGATTACGTCTGTTCAAAAGTTTACACCCCCTGATGTATTGTGTTGCGCCTCAGTGAATATTTGCACCTTTTTGTAGTAGTCGTGTACGAGTCCCTTAGTGTGAAAAGATGGATCTCAACATCATGTAGTCACTGTTGGAAAGGGGTCAAATATGCAGAAGAACGTGTAGGACCTGGAGGATTTTTCTGAAGAACAGTGGGCAGTTTAATTGCTCTGGACAAACAAGGGACTCATGTTTTGTGAGAGTTTTCATAAGTCGTTGATCATTCAGGTAACAACACACAGCGTTAAGAATCAAGGGTATGTAAACTTTTGAACTGGTTCATATGTGTAAATTTGGTTATTATTGTGTCTTGTGGACTAGATGTAAACATCTGTTATTTGAAATGGCTTATTCAGGGTAGCACTAAATAATAAAAAATAAAAAAATTATGATCGGTCACTATTATTTTAATTTTTATAAATTAACATTTCGCAGATTCTGCAAGGTGTATGTAAACTTATGACTTCAACTGTAATGTCTTTGCTGTGTATAGATGCTTGTGGATTTTATTTAAGATGTTCTCAAAGATTATTGTTTATATGCCGTTTATTATTCTCTATATGCCGTGTGTTAAACCTAAACATTTGATGACCTAATGGTTCCTAATAAAAAAAAAAATAATAAAAAAGGTTGACTTGTTTCATATAGCAAACAATGATATTCTGTTGTTGAAGGGAACACAAAGGTCCAAATGGAATTGGGAAGAATGCTCTGTGAAACTTTGTCCTTATTGCCCTTCTGAAAACTATGTAACACTGTCTATCTTATTTATTTATTTATTTATTTATTTATTTATTTATTTATTTTTTCAGAATGCCCTTAATGAACAGGTCACAGAGTGCAAAAGGGAAATCGCAGAACAGTCACAGAAACTGGTATGTACTATATAAGTTCTAATAATTCCTTAAATTTGATAGCACTTGTCTGCTTGTTTTTACAGTCTAGTGTCCCCCATCACTATACCAGGGCATTAGGCCCCACACAGACCACAGGGTGAGTGCCCCCTGCTGGCCTCACTAATACTACTTCCAGCAGCAGCCTTATTTTCCCCAGGAGGTCTCCCATCTAGGTACTGCCCCGGTTCAACCCTGCTTAGCTTCAGTGGGACACCAGGCAAGAGCTATAGGGTGATATGGCTCTGGCAAAATAATAAGTTCTAAAATAATTCATATCCCCAAGGATCCCAAATCCATGATTGCACTGTACAGTGCCCAGAAGACCAGTATTAACATACTTAAGCAGTGAAGTATGAATAATTGGTGGTTAATCTTGGGTGAAGCCTACTTGAGCTTTACCCTCTGCCATCACAAGGTGGATGGTGCTTGTCCATCCTACAGTTGTTTTTGTTGTTGTTGTTGTGTGTTTGTTTGTTTTTAACTATGCATTGACCATTAAACAAGTGTTTGTTTTTTTTTGTTTTGTGTTTTTTAAATTTTTTAAATTTTTTATTTTATTTTATTCTGACTGGGTTAAACAATCCCAGTTCTCAGACCGAGGGATGCCAGTTAAGCAGGCCTACTGTATATTGTTTTTTCCTTAGAGTATTGCTGGGTATTTAATACAACACTTAAGTTTGGTATAATACAAATGTTTGACACTATATGCAATGCCCTTTAAGCATTTACCCTTTCAACAATTAATTTTTTTTATTTATTATTTATTTTTATTTTTTTAGATTTATTTTTTTAATTGACCTAATTACATTATGTTCTGTATTTTTTTGACATAAGCTCTGCTGGAGTGTAATGGCGTTTTCACGCTTGGTGCGAATACACGAGTCTGCACTCAGGACCTATTGTGGGCTCGTTTCACGTAGACGCTCATAATTGCATGTGGAAAAAATGCTTTCTGACTGTGGTTCAGCTGCATAAGTCCATACATCACTTATGTGCATGCAGGTTCATGCACTAGATTCATCTGTTTGCTGTTTCATTGTTTTCCTGTGGTGCAACACTCAAGCAGCGAAGAACAGTGTGTCATCGTGCAGGAATACCTGCAAACGTGGAGCTGATCTCTTGTAAAAGATTTTTAGCCGTGCAGGTCGGCACAAGATGTGCATTTTTCGTGATGCTCTCCGTGCAAGCACTCATGTCACAAATATGAACTAATTACAGTTCTCCAGTCATATGAACATCTGCTTTTGTAAATCAGTAACCATAACAGTTCATTCCCCTGGCATCAAACAGTGCTCATACTTCACCAATTATACCGAACAACCCCAAGCATTGTTCACAGAAATTGGTCTCTTTTCCTCCTAATACCAAATTCAGGCCTTAATACACAGATCATGAGATGAAGCAGGTGTGTTGAGTGAGGGAGAATGATGCATTCTGGCGTCCTGTGGCATAGCTGCACAGTTGTACAGTCTAGGATTGTTTAGACCACTGTAAATGATATCTAGTCCCCTCCAAAAGTATAACGGCAAGGCTATTTATTTTGTTTTTGGTGTATTCAGTGTACATTTGGATTTGAGATCAAAAGATGAACGAAACGATAAATCAGAATTCCGGCTTTCATTTCCCGATATTTACATCTAGACAATAACATTGTTTTGGCCTACATTTAGTTTCACAAGACAATGCAAATGTCAGCTTTCTGTAGTAGAAAGTAGGTCTGATGCGTTGTGTGTATATATTGAATATAAAGTTCTCTTTATGAACTCTACTCCTTTCATGACTCTACCTTAAATGGGTTTTGTGGTGGGGTTTTTTTTTGTTTGTTTCCTTTCTACAGAAACAGAAGAAGCTAGAAGTAGCCACTCACAAAGACGAAATAGCCAAACTTAAGTCTCAGATTGTCGAGTCTCCTGAGGAGCTCAAGAATGAGATGGAGAAGATGAAGGAGAGCATAAAGAACATCAAGATCTCAAAAGTAGGTGGTTATGCTAGGTATGAAGGTTGCATGTGTAAATGTGTAGGCTTATAAACCAAATACACCCAAATATCACCTTATAGGATAATGACTGTTCTTCTGTGGTCCTAAGTGTTTGAAAGTCCTTGTATTTCTATTTAAAGTACATGTATTACCCTGTATGGGTTTTGTACGTTTAAAATGTCTGAGTGCAGAAGTGAAACAAAACCCTATTCCCTGTTTGCATGTAACTGCAGGAGCTGGCAGATGAGAGGCTGGTGGGGCTGCAGATTGAAGTGCAGTGCACTAGCCAAGGTGAAGCAGAGATTCAAGTTATACTGAAACAGCTACATGACCTGCAGGCCAGCATGTGCAAGACTAACCAACAGAAGGAAGAGGTAAACCTGCCCACTTCCTGTTTTAGGTCAGGTTGATCTATTTTCTCTGGATCTAGATGTAAATAATTCTCGAATTAGAGAAGAAGACATGATGGCATGTAAATTGGGTAACATTTACTTGCAGAAAGGGAGAGTAGGTCTGTGGCTTTGGGAGGAGGTGTTTGGTCTTATTCTATTTATGCAGTGGTTTCAGTAAGTAATTCGAGTATTCAGAGGTTTGTGGGGTCCATATTTTTCTGAATAGCATCTCTGTAAATCGTAATATAAATAGGGGTACACGGATCCAATTTCAGTACACTCTCCCATGGTGAGTCGATACTGACATTCTCACAGCAGCTGAGCCTGTTCTGCAATCGTAAAATAAAATGCTTCAGTAGATGAAAATGGAAAATGTCAAATCTGATTCGATTGTGATCCATTACAAGCCGTTTATCAGCCATATCGGTATATCATATGCCACCAGCTCGGGTTTGAAATAAAATGTTAAAATAAAGCAGACAAAAGGGGGGAAAAAAAAGAAATTGCAGTAAATTAGCATGGCTAATTATAGACTTTTGGTTAAATTAGATTAAACAATTAACATGGGACTTATTTTTATTTTTTATATCCATGGTAGCATTTTGCATGCATATTTATGGAAGTTTGGACAGCGACTTTTTTTTTTTTCCCCCTCCCCCCTCTAATAATTGTGTGTGTACAGGTCCAGAATCTGGTAGCTCTCTACGAGTCCCTGCAGAAGGAACTAAAGGGCTTGAGCAATGAAGAGGGCCAGCTAAAGAGAGCTCTGGCCATGAAATATGACAAACAGTCCAAGCAGCAGATTCGCCATCAGAAGAAGAAGGAGCTCAAAGAGCATCGCGTCCAGAATATACTCGGGTAAGGATTGCAGCAGGATTTTTTTTTTTTTTTTTTTTTTTTTTGTTCCCTCAGATGTCAAAAGTGAGGCATGTTTTGTTTTTCTTTGTGCCAAGGCAATATGACAAAGTTCATGAGAAACGTGAGGAAATCGTGGATCAGATAAAAAACATCAACCGAGAGACCACGCAGTTGAAGGCAAAAATGCAGAAGCTTCGAGATACCTGCAACCAAAACACTGAAAAAGCTCAGGTTAGCATTTCTCTTAGCCGCTGCGGTGAACAGTGTATCTCTGTACATCTTGGAGAGCTCTTAACCCATTTTACACTGTCATACATTTCATAGCATAAAGTTTTTCATGAAAATCATACTGGCACAAACGTCCTAAATTAGCACACAGTCTGCTTATTTAATCAGATGTTATTTCTTCAATAGTGAGAGAACTGATCTGATTTAATTTCATCACAGTCTGGACCGCCCCCCTCATTGTTTCCAAATTTGTTTGACCGGCCTTTTTATCAATAATTCAATAACATTTAGCAGCTCATACACTCTGATACACTTATCTATCGTATCATTACTGTTTCTTCCACCTGGAAATGTGGATACAGTGTACCCCCCCCCCACTGCAACTACAGTGTTCATCTTTGAGTCACATACACACTGTAATGAGTTTTGATCGAATCGTTTTTGTTTTATTTATTTCTTTTCTTTTCTGTTTTCTTTCAAGGCCATTTATGACCGGCTGCTCACCACACTGGAGCAGTACCACAAACGTCTTGAAAATCTCGTGATGGAGGGGAGTGCTGATATCATGAAGATGAAATCCAATTTCTAAACTTTTTGTCCCTTTACATTATTTGCTCCATTGTAGTCATTTTCTCCTCTGTAGCTTTCGCATATATGTTTGTCGTGAAAAATTTCCTCTTTTAAAATTAAATAAAATGTTACTTTTTGGTACACAACATGATTAAGCTGATGACTGTGCAGTGGGTAGCATTGCTGCCTCACAGCTCCAGAGTTCTGGGTTTGATCCTGAGCTTGAGTTATTCTCTGTATAGTTTTGCATGTTTTCCCTGTGTTCACATGAGTTTCCTCTAGGATCTCCGGTGTCCTTGCATTGTCCACAAAATGCAGTTGGGTGGATTGGCTATGTTAAATTCCCCTAGGTGTGTGTGTCTGTCTGTGTGTGTCTGTCTGTGTGTGTCTGTCTGTGTGTGTGTGTGTGTCTGTGTGTGTGTGTGTGTCTGTGTGTGTGTGTGTGTGTGTGTCTGTGTGTGTGTGTGTGTCTGTGTGTGTGTGTCTGTGTGTGTGTGTGTGTCTGTGTGTGTGTGTCTGTGTGTGTGTGTGTGTCTGTCTGTGTGTGTGTGTCTGTGTGTGTGTGTCTGTGTGTGTGTGTGTGTGTGTGTCTGTCTGTGTGTGTGTCTGTCTGTGTGTGTGTCTGTCTGTGTGTGTGTCTGTCTGTGTGTGTGTCTGTCTGTGTGTGTGTCTGTCTGTGTGTGTGTCTGTCTGTGTGTGTGTCTGTCTCTGTGTGTCTCTGTGTGTGTGTGTGTGTGTGTCTGTGTGTGTGTGTGTGTCTGTTCTAGAGAGATTTGTACAGACTACAGAGCTGTAAGGATTTAACTATTCATTATACTATGCGCTGTAGAGTGTGTGTGTGTGTGTGTAAGATTTTATGCACATAAATTTCTTTTAACCTTTTACTCCAATGTATTTGTAAAGAGAAACATACACATGAAAACATTCATGTACATTTAACTGGTGTGATCTTCATCCTGTGATTAATCATATCTATCCTGTTGGGTGTGGCCTTCAGGACTGTTTCGAAAGTCAGTATTCTTAAAGAAATAGATTTCTTCAAGATGTTTAATAATTCACCTTTTTTATGGCTAATTTACACAAGGGAAATTGAGAGTGGAAGTTTGTAAACTGATAAAACATCTACCCAGTTTTATTTCGATTATTTCAACACCTTCATGTCTTCATGAACATTTTTCCCTGGAACTGAAAGTGAGCGACGCCTGGACTTGGGTTGCCAGATTGGAAAGGGTGAATCCTCTTTAAATAAACAATTTCAGCTAATAACCGGCATTAGTATAGTATTCCTAATAAAGTGCTCGATCAGTCATATCATATTGGTGTCCATAGCACTAAGGGACAGGTGAAAAACTCAAACACAACTTTTATATTTTAAACACTTATAATGTAATGAGTCTTTATTGGTCAATAATACATTACAGAGCAGTGAAATTCTTTTCTTTGCATGCCAGGATGTTGGGGGTGATTTTGGGTATCAGCTGACCTTCAGAACCCAGAGCCAGGCAGTGTTTGAACCCCTGACCTTTTCAGTCACCCAGAACCTTAACCGCTAAACCACCACTGCATTAAATGCCCATAAATGCATGATGCATATCTAGGTTTTCTAGGAAGTAAACCATTTTTTCAAGGAAATGGAATTTGTTCGGTTCTTCATTTTCTGTACAGTGTTAAACCAACACTGTCAGCCATTCTGAAATCTGATAAGCTGTTAATCATGTTAATTGCTAGTTAACCAGACAGTGATGAGAACTAGAATATTTTGGTTTCATTTGCATGCAGAGTCAACACAAAATTCTAAACGCTCTCCAGAGGATGCGTTCATAAATCAAAATTTCTACCAGCCCAAATTTAAACCCAAAATCATTGTCACTATGTGTATTTTAATATGTAATGTATAGTTACAGTCAATTGATTAATGAATTAATTGTTAGCATGTCAATTCGTTTATTATATTGAAGACATAATGAAAATTATAGGGAAATTCTCAGGCAAATTGGTGGTTAAGACTGATCGGAAGGTCGTGAGTTCAAATCCCAGCACTACCAACCTGCCACTGTTGGGCCCTTGAACAAGGCCCTTAATCCTCAACTGCTCAGTTGTAAAAAATGAAATCAAATGTAAGTCGCTCTGGATAAGGGTGCAGCAGCAGCAGAAACAATAGTTACACAGAGAACAATAAGCAATGAACTGTACCACAATCATATCTGTTGCACCATACCCACAATGAAGACGAGAGGTAGGAGCACCAAGTTGTTTCTCTGCAAACGGTACTGGGACATTAGACATCATGGAAGGAAACGTGACTGGGGTGATTTACCAGGGCATATCAGAGGAGAATTCAATCTCATCTGCCAAGAAAATGAATCTGCGGAGAAGATAAATTTTCAATTAGACCACGACCCCATGCAAACATACAGCAAGAATAACTCAAGACTGGGTTCCAATCTCCTGACTTATTTCATTCATGGAATATTTAAAAAATTGCAAGTCATTCAGAGGGACCCTCATTTCCTTGAGGAATTTAAGATGATTTTACAAGAGGAATGGGCCAAAAATGAACCACAGTGCTGCGGTATACTAATAACATAGACTGCCAACAATGGCTTTCCAACCAAGTACTAATGCTGATATTCTTGGTAATTAATATTTTTGTTCCTTATCAGTCAATTTAGATCTAAATATGTCTTTGTTTATACTTATAAACACATACTTTATTTTGTTCATATTCATAAGTGCTAATTCATAACTGGAGTAAAGTTGGTTTGACGTTGGACGTTCAACATAAGCGGATATGCGGAAATTAAGGGACCGTCTCTAAAGTCCATCAAAAATCTAAAAGGTGATCTAAAATCTAAATCATACCTGACAACTAGATGAACACTTTCCAGTTGGTTGCGTGACTGTACATCATTCCCTTCAAATGCTATTGAGCATTAAATAATGGCATATTTTGTGTATGGGCCCATTCTGTAGTGAAATACATGTCAAATTGAAATGTGATTTAATAGCTTATTTTAATGAATATCAAAAAATCTAACAGATGTGCATCATACCTGACACCAAGTTGACCACTTCCCAGTTCAAATGCTATTGAAGTTAGAAACGTGTATAACAATTTCGTATGTAACTTTAGAGACGGTCCCTTAATTTCCGCATATCCACGAATATCGAACCTCCAACATTAAACCAACTTTAATCCATTTAATTACTAAGGCATTATATGTGTAAATTTTAAGGAGTGTATAAGTGGATATATGTACGGGAAGTGAATTAAATAACCAAAAAAACCCAAAACAAAACAATGGTGTCTGGATACAACCTCCCTAAATGTATGTTATAATTTACATTCCAAATAAGTCAACAGGGTGAAACGTGTTAATCTGGCAACCCTGGCCGTGAGGGCATCAGAGGCGTGTTGTCCAGGTCGTATTTCATATTACAGTAGAAGACCGAGGAGCATTTCAGAGCTGAAAAGCGAAAAGAGAGAGATTCATCATGGCCTCGTCCATCCCCGCCGTCCTGGCCTTCTTTGCCACTTTGCTTGTAACCGCAGTCGGTAAGTTGAAGCCAAATTTCGGTCTGTGTGTTCATTTTTTTTTTTGGCGACGTTATTTCTTTCTTTCTTTCTTTCTTTCTTTATTTAAGCATTAGTTCCCCCCCTAAATGTCGAGTTTTATTTATGCGACAGAAGACTTGTCTCTGTGGTGTTGCGTGTTTCTAACATTTTTATCTCACATGACGAAGTCGCCTCATTGTTTATAATAATTATTTATTAACGGTGTGTGTGTGTGTGTGTGTGTGTGTGTGTCTGTGTGTGCGCGCGCGCGCGCGCGCGTGTTTGTTTGTTTGTTTGTGTTTTAAAAGAAACAGCTCAGACGTTCTTTTCCTGTTGTTGGTTACCTTCACACCTTGTCTTCATGTGGTTTATTATTATTTATTATTTATTATTATTATTATTATTCCCTCAGCATACACAAATATAGAGGATATAACCAAACTTTTTAAATAATTGTATGCTACAGAAGTATTTTGTACACATTTTAACTTCAACTTTGTCCTATAAACACTAATCAAGTATTCCTGAAGTACATTAGACCACTAATGTTAAACTCTGACCCTCTCAGGCATGTGTGTAATTGTAAATAAAAACAGACATTAATATGAACGTCCTGTAAGTCCTTGGAGACATGATGTGGAAGTATTATATCAGAATGCCAACCAGTGAGCTGTTTTTTAATTTTATTTTTTATATTAACATCTGATTAAGTTCAAATATCTTTCTTAGTTTATTTTTTAATCCACTAAGTTTTAATAGCTGGGATTTTTTTTTTTAAGAGAAATGTTCCTAGTGCTGTTTACTAGAGTATTATATCCTTCTTCACCTCGATCATTACACAGCTCCAGAATTTTAACCTGTTTATTTTTATAATTTATATGAAAAATAATGCTTAAACCTTCCTTAAATACTTGTTTCCTTTTATTCTCTAGCCGATGACTGCGACGGGTACATCTCTTCGTCTGGTCTGTTCAACCCATCCAAGGATTGCTCGTTTAATCAGTTCTGCTGTGGAAGCTGTGACAATCGCTACTGCTGCTCAGACATCTTCAGTCGGCTCAATGAGGGCAGCTGCAATTTGTAAGAATTATTTAAGTCAAAAATGTTACACATTTTCATTGCATGGTCTACTGTTACTTCTGGTCTACTGTTACTTTTCGGTAGAGAAGAACGTGAATAAAAGCTTTCGCAGACAAGCATTAATGAAACCATTATTGTAACTTGTTAGGGCTTGTTTTAGCTTTACAAATTTGTACAGAAATGAGTCAGTGTGCTTTATTTTCCCCCTTTGCTGATCTACAGCCCCTAGACTATGCAAGTTTCCATACTCGACTTCCTGAAGGCCTGTTATATGAGTGGGCTTGCTGAACCATTTTGTTTTTTGTGGTTCTTTCATTTTTGCGTTGTTTTCTTTACTTATGTGGACACTGACACATTATAGTTCACCTCAATAACAGTCGTACATATACTCTACACTAAATAAATATACTAAATATACTCTGCTACACTATACATATGTGCTGCATGTAAACTGGACTTTCCCTTTTTTACTTTAAAATCAACTGGGGTTTTTTTCCTCTTACGTTTATATACGCTCACTGACCACTTTATTAGGAACACCTGTAGACCTGTACATTCGTGCAGTTGTCCAGTCAGCCTGTCATGTGGCAGCAGCACAATGTATACAGTCATGCAGATACATGTCAGCCATTTCAGTTAATGTTCTCATTAAACCGAATGCAGGAAGAAAAAAAAAAGATCTCGGTGGCTTTGACTGTGGAATAGTTGTTGGTGCCAGATGGGCTGGTTTGAGTATGTTAGAAACTGCTGCTCTCCATGGGGAGAAAGAGAACATTTCTGGTTTTGTCAGATGGATTGGCACCCTTTCCACGGTGTACGCTGCCTTGTGCCCCATGCCTCCTGGGATAGGCTACAGGTTCCCCATGACCCTGAATTATAAGTGGTATAGAAGATGGATGGAATTGTGTAATTGCATAGGTCAGTGGATATAAATGATCTACTATGAAGACGTCTTACCAAGTTTCATTATGTGTATACAAAACCTAGTTACTGTTATAGTCAGATGAAATATTTCTATTTTACTTTTCTTTACTCTGTTCAGCACTTTGGTCAGCTTTGCTGTGTTAAATGTGCTTTGCAAATAAAATGTACTTACTTAGTAAACATTCACACTGCAACAACATAAACCATTCATATGTTATTGCACATACACTCATGGGAAAAAGAAAGTACACCCTCCTTCAGTCTTTGATTTTATTTATCAGGACCTAAGTAACAATTGTGTGGTCCTCACCAACTTCTGTAAAGAAATTTCGAGTTTACTTTTTTGGAAGGGGAAAAAAAAAAATAGACTACATATTGAACTCTGTCGTGATTTTATTTTTGTTGTCACCTCAGGTTATTTGTTTGCAGAAGTTGGTGAGGACCAAAATTGTTATTTAGGCTCTGGTAAATAAAACCGTAGAATTGAGAAAGGGTGTACTTTCTGTTTCCCATGATTGTTCATGCAACTTCTTCGTCCTGCTTCTCTTTCTATAGGTGCTGAAGACAAAAAAAAGGTCAGAGAAGCGTTTTATTGTGGGTGGGAGGGCAGAGTCAGATGTGAAGCTTGCTGTGAAAAGGAAGTCTGCATTGATTAACATGAGCGTGTATTGAATGCTGCGCAGTGTGTTTACCATGTCTCGTATATATTGCACTTTCATTCGTGTTCATTCATTTTTAATAATCACTTTGTACTGATCAGGGTTAGTGAGGTTTAAGTTACATATTTGCTTGTAGTTTGAGACGTAGAATCATTAAAAAAAAAATACTGCCTAAATAGTATAGACACTATCGGTGTACTAAGATTATTAGTGTAGCAGTTTGTTTTGAGGTGTCGCTCAAAGCAGAGAATGAGTAAAATCTCTGGAATGGGAAGTTCAACAAGCACATATGATTGTGATTGTTAGGTGTCCACATAGTTTTGGCCATGTAGTGCATGTGTAATGTGGCAGTCCTAATGAATTTAGCTGTTTCGGTACTATTCCTGTTTGTTTGTTTGTTTGTTTTTTCATTCAAAAATTTACATAAACCTAGGCTACAGATATTCAGTCTCAGTTTTTCACAACTCCACACATTTCATGTTATGATACATTTCTATTGCCAGGTCATTTATGGCATCTACTTTGTTCACACAAGAGTTCATTTTAAAACAATCTGTTGGAGACAGGTTTATTTCACCTTTAATTCATTATGTCAGAACTGTACTGGGTCAAAGTTTTCCATATTGCAAGTTAAACAGTTTGAAAGTTTCCAGAAATTGATGTAATGACTTGAAGCTTCTGATTGCCCAATTGTCATAATGAGGAACTAAATAGAGGCTAAAGGGCTAACATTTAAAGCAAGAGCCTTTATGCCCTTTTTTGTTGAACTAGGCATGTCCGGAGTTTGCATTTATATTTGTACGCAAATGTAAAAATCTTGGGACTTCTTTTTTTGCTTCAACAAAAAATGAAAACTCTATTGTGTGTTTACTCAGGTTGCCTTTTTAGTGCCCAAGCACCAAGGGTGCGAGGACACTATTGTATCTGCGCCGTTTCTTCTTCCTCTTCCGCGTTCTTTTCTGAAACGAATCATATTTTTGAGGCCTGAACATACTCGAAAACTCACTAAATTGTGCACACGAGTAAGAAGTCGTAAAAATTTACATCCGATACAGGTTTTAGAATTAGGTGTGGGGAAAATAGCTTGATAGCGCCACTTACAAAATGATAATAATAATAATAATAATAATAATAATAATAATAATAATAATAAAAAAAGTCTATCCTAAAGTCTAGCCATATCCTAAACCCAACAGGAAGTCAGCCATTTTGAGATTTCTCTGCGGTTCTGCTTAGATTTTGCCATTTCCAGGCCTCCTGGATCATCATCATATTCAAGCAGTCTAATCTAAAGATCCGATCAACATCATATTCGGTCGGTCTAATCTTAAAATCCGATCAGCATCATATTCGGTGAGTCTAATCCAGAGGCCTTGTTGATGCTAAAGTGCAAGGTTTTTGAGTTTTTTGCGAAGCTTTTGAGTTCAAACTTCACGTTTCATACGTATCCTGGCCTGAACACATCTACATGCCAATATTCAATTATAATCATAGCGCCACCTAGTACCAACAGGAAATGACATGTTTTACATCGTGACACACTCCTTTTGCTTGTATTTTCTCATTCGTAAGTCGCTTTGGATAAAAGCGTCTGCTAAATGAGTAAATGTAATGTAACAACATATAAGTGCTAAACAATTGGAATGACATTCCCCTGGCAGAGCAGCCCCAACGTGCACCAGGGTGTGAGGGTCCGTTCATCGCTGCTTGCAGCTTTCATTTTATGTTGTATTTCATTTGAAGATCTAAAACTATAATTAGTATGAGATGTACACAAAAACAGAAGAAATCAGAACAGGGTAAATACATTTTCACAGCACTGTATAATTATTTATTTGTATTTTAAATACATCAAGCCATGAAGTCGCCAGGCTTTGAAAACCAAAAGTCAACCCCGAAGCTTTGCAACTTTGCAGTTGATTCCACACACGCGTACCTCACATTCATACAGCTAGCAGACTGAATGGAACATTTCATTTAGCAAGAAAGACAGTGGATATTTATTTTGCATTTATTTGTTCCTATTTGTCTGGTTGGAATTTGACAATTCAGGGCCTGAATTGCAGATAAGATATAGTTGCGAGAAAGTGTGCAGACCCTTTAAAAATATATGGAATAATGTCACCTTGTGTTTGATTGCATGTCTCATGTGGTTGGTATAAATAATATTAATGTCAGAGTAATGTCAGTAAATAAATGCCAGTAATAATGTGTTGCAATTAGTGACCTGTTATTTAATTAAGCAACAATATGGCAACGATAGGCAAAATCAGCATCAGTGTTGGACTGATCTTTGGCATCAGAAAAATGTGGTGTGTTGAGAAATGCCATGTGTTTATGAACAGATGACACTTGCCCTGTGTGAGTGTAGCCATGAATATTAACCGAGCTACATAGAAACATTGCCCTCCACTAATATTGGCACCCTTGGTAAATATGAGCAAAGAAGGCTGTGACAAAGTGTCTTTATTGTTTAACCTTTTGTTTAAAAAACTCACAAAAATACTCTGCTCTCATGGATATCAAGCAATTGCAAACACAACACAGGTTTATCTAAAAATGTAGTATATATATATATATATATATATATATATATATATATATATATATACTACAACAATTATTGGCACCCCATTGGTCAATACTTTGTGCTACCTCTCTTTTCCAAGCTCTGAGTCTTCTCCTATAATGCCTGATGAGGTTGGAGGATACATGGCAAGAGATCTGAGACCGTTCCTCCATACAGAATCTCTCTAGATCCTTCACATTTCGAGGTCCACGCTGGTGGACTCTCCTTTTCAGTTCACCTCACATATTTTCTATGGGTATCAGGTCAGGGGACTGGGATGGCCATGGATTTTGTGGTCAGTAAACCATTTTTGTGTTGATTTTGATGTATGATTTGGATCATTGTCCTGCTGGAAGATCCAACCACGGCCCATTTTAAGCTTTCTGGCAGAGGCAGTCAGGTTTTCATTTAATATCTGTTGATATTTGATAGAGTCCATGATGCCATGTATCCTAACAAAATGTCCAGGTCCTCTGGCAGAAAAACAGCCCAAAACATTAAAGATCCTCCACCATATTTAACCGTGGGCATGAGGTACTTTTCCATATGGCTACCTCTCTGTGTGCACCAAAACCACCTCTGGTGTTTATTACCAAAAAGCTCTATTTTGGTTTCATCTGACCATAGAACCCGATCCCATTTGAAGTTCCAGTAGTGTCTGGCAAACTGAAGATGCTCGAGTTTGTTTTCGGATGAGAGTAGAGGCCTTTTTCTTGAAACCCTTCCAAACAGCTTGTGGTGATGTAGGTGACTTCAGATTGTAGTTTTGGAGACTTTCTGACCCCAAGACGCAACTAACTTCTGCAGTTCTCCAGCTGTGATCCTTGGAGATTTTTTGGCCACTCGAACCGTCCTCTTCACAGTGCGTTGAGACGATATAGACACGCGTCCAATTCCAGGATGATTCATAACATTTCCAGTTGACTGGAACTTCTTAATTATTGTCCTGGTGATGGAAATGGACATTTTCAATGCTTGTGCTATTTTCTTGGGGGGGCAGTGGTGGCTTGGCAGTTAAGGCTCTGGGTTCTTGAGCAGAAGGTCTGGGTTCAAGCCCTAGCACTGCCAAGCTGCCACTGTTGAGCCCTTGAGCAAGGCCCTTAACCGTCTCTGCTCCAGGTGCGTTGTATCATGGCTGACCCTGCACTCTGACCCCAGCTTCCTGACATGCAAAGAAAAGAATTTCACTGTGCATATACATATGTGATGAGTAAAGACTCAGACTCATTATTCCTTGGTCTCATTGTTATAAGTGAATTTGACCAATGTGTTTCCTCATATCTAAACAGGTAATCATAGTTGAACAATTTCCTGTTCCTAGTCACCCATGTGTACTAAATTATTATTATTTTTTTTAAATATCAATGGGAATATACTTCAAATATATTTTTTTCATATGAATTCATAGGGGTGCCAATAATTGTTGCACACCTATATTTAACAAAGTTAAATATATTTTTGGACAACCTGTGTTGTGTTTGCAATTGTTTGATATCCATGAGAGCAGAGTATTTTTCTGAATTTTTTTTAAACAAAAGATTAAATGGTTAAACAATAGGGACAATTTTTCACAGCCTTCTTTGCTCATATTTACCAAGGGTGCCAATATTAGTGGAGGGTGCTGTAACTGAGCCTGTTATTTTGTCAGGGGTTCATGTCTGATAGAAGTTTTTATTGGTCCAATGATTTTATAAGCCTTGGTTCTCATTTAGCTTTTTGCTAAACCTGAGCTCAGTTATGATATGTTTTGAGACAACACTTTTAACCAGAGGTTAGTGCCAGATGTGATTGTGCAGCTGTGCCGGTGTTTTTTCCTTCCTAACATTGTATTCAATCTTTTGCACAGCCTGCTGAAAAAGGACAGTGGTTAGCATTTCTGCTTTCTTTCCAATACACAACACAGCCTCATGACCTTAGAAACCATCCACATGTAGGAAGTGGACATAAGGTTGAAGCAGCACCATCAAAAAAGAGAGTTGTGACACACTTTCCTCTCACCGTCACACAGACACCTGGTGACACCACACTCAAACGCTGACAGAAAGTTAACTGAAAGTATTTCACATGGCTCTGGTGGTGGTGTTTTTTTTGTGGTTTTTTTTGGGTCCCATCACAAGGCTGTGCAGTCTCTGTAGCCATTTTTCTATTTCTTCCACTGCATTAGGACTGTCCCTGGATTTATATATATATATATATAGCATTTTCACATGCAGAATGCGACGAGAACTTGGAGGATTGGGACTAAACAGCTGTGTTGGCTAATCAGTGTGAGGCTAATCAGATAGAAATGACTTCAATTTACTAAGGAGCATAAAGATTGGACTGTGGTGCAATAGAGAAAGGTCATGTGGTCTGATGAGTCTCGATTTACCGTATTCCAAAGCGATGGGTGCATCAGGGTAAGAAGGGAAGCACATGACGCGATGCACCCAATGGTGCCTACTGTACAAACCTCTGGAGGCAGGGTTCTGGCGGTGTTCGGTGATCTGGGGTTGATCTAGGCTCAGCAACATTATGTGGAAATAAAATTAAGTCAGCTGAATTACTGAATGACCAGGTTATCATATCAATGGATTTTTTTTCATCCCTGATGACGCAGGCATATTCCAGGATGACAATACCTAGGTTCATCTGCCTCAAATTGTGAAAGAGAGTTTGATGGAGCACGAGGAATCATTTTCACACATGAATGGGCCACCGCTGTAATCAAAGCTAAAGGTGATGCAACGAAATTTTAATGTGTGTGACTTTTTTGGGGGCCCGGCAGTGTATACAGGCATGTGAAAAAATAAGTACACCCCTTGGAAATTGTTGGTGTTTTTGACATATTTGTACAAGCAAACATTTACTTGTTGATATACTTGAACAAAGCCACAAGGAAAAATTCCCTCATTTCAATCATTTATTCAACAGACGTATCAATATATGTGAGATTCTTCTGTGGAAAAACTAAGTATAGCCTTGGCCTCAGAAGCTAGTATCTCCCCCTTTAGCAGAAATAAACTTCTTGTAGGCATTTTACATGATTGTCCACTAGGTTTGCTGGAATTTTTGACCACTCTTCCATGCAATATTCTTTCAGTTGCAAGATGTTTTCTTGCATGTACTGCCTGTTTCAAATCCCCCCACAACATTTCAATGGGATTCAAATCCGGCTTTTGACTAGGCCATTCCATAACCCTTCATTTCTTCTTTTTGAGCCGTTCCTTGGTGGATTTGCTCGTGTGCTTAGGATCAGTATCCTGTTGAAAGGTCCACTTTAGGTTCAACTTCAACTTTTGGACAGATGGCCTCACATTATCTTCAAGCACTCCTTGATATGATGGTGAAGAATTCATAGTCAATGAATGTAAGCTGTCCAGTCCCTGAGGCAGCGAAGCAACCCCAAACCATAACATTTCCACCGCCGTGCCTCACAGTTGGTATGAGTTGCTTCTCCTGAAAAACTGTTTTTGGTCTGTGCCAAACATGTCTGCTGTCCCTGTGGCCAAACAACTCTATCTTTGATTCATCTGTCCAGAGCTCATTATTCCAAAATGAATGGTCTTTGCTTATATGATCACTGGCAAACTGTAGTCTTGCAATGGCTTTTTCCTAGCACGCCTCTCTGTGAGTGCAAAAGCATGCACTTTGACACCAACAGTTGCAAGACTTACTAGCAGATCCTGTGATGAAATTTTGGGGTTCTTGGCTGATTTTGTGGGACGGGCAGTCCTGGACAAATTAGCAGTTGTTTGTAATCCGCGCCATTTGTAGATGATTTTCCTTACAGTGGACTGATTTTATTTCAAATAATTTTGAATCTTTTTAAATCCCTTGCCAGACTCATAGGCATCCACAACCTTTTTTCTAAAGGCCTTACAGAACTCTTTAGATTTTAGCATGATGACACCACACACCTCAATAGCAAAGGGAACACCAGACACTAGATATGAGAGGGGTTTAAGTAAGACAGGTTCCACCTGCACTCCCCAAGCCGGTTCTAATCACTGGGACTCAATCCTGAACACCTGATTCTAATTCTATGGCTTTGAAGGTGTGATACATGTAGGGGTGTACTTACTTTTTTTTTTCCATGTGACTGATCTGTTTATTTTTTGTTAATTTAAATTGTGAAAATTACTATAAAATGTCAATTTTATGTGTCATTTGATAGTGTAACACCTTTATTGATAGGCACTGTTTCAAAGAGGATCAAATGTTTGTTGTCCAAATATGTCTAAAAAAAACCCAGCAGTTTCCATGCAGTGTGCTTATTTTTTCATATGACCATATATACACACACAGACACACAAAGTGAAGACCAGTAGCTGAACGCAAAGCTGGGTAAATGCCTCTGTAGCTCAAATTAATTGTTGGTACACAATTTACATATTTTCCAAAATGTGGAAGAGGGCTTGTCTGGGTTAGTGTTGATGGTTTATGGTATTTGCACTCCACTACTCAGGCAATATGCAATTTTGGTATTTCTATGAACGCTCTAAGCATATATACAGCTGCCAGTTTATTAGGTACACCGAGCTAAAACTAATACAGTCTAGCAATAAATCCTACCTTCCTGAAGGCTATAATGCGTCCACGTTTATGCTGCTGACCTTATCACCCATCACTGATGCACGCTCTAACAAACGATGTGTGTAATGACTGAATTAAAGAAGGAACAACCTTGCTGGATACAAGCTAGCCATGTTATCTAGTTGAGCTAACTTCCAGTCATTGAAATTAGGTGTACTAATATGATACAGTCTTGTACTAAGTGTTGCTAACTTTAACACAAATCTAATCACCGAAGATGTTCCAGTGTTGGAACTATCGGTTGTCCCACAACACGCGTCACTTCTCCGATCTTTGGTTACTACAGAAGTCTATAGGAGTGTCACGACTCTATTTTTCAGCGGTACTGGGTTGAAGCTGTTAAAGTTATTTGCAATTGTGTTTTTCGTTGTACTCATTAAACAGCAAAGTAACAATTAATGTTTTTGGCAACTTCACAAGCTGTAATCATCAGGATTAAAACAAAAAGGCTTGAAATATTTAACTTTATGTATAATGAAAAAGTTCCACTTCTTTCATTAAATTATGGGGGGCGGGGGAAGAGCTTTTCCACAATATACCATTTTTTTGAGATGCACCTGTAAATGTAGCTCTAGAATTTATCACTAGGTAAGCAGGCCCGGTATGACCTAATGACACATGCTCATGTGTTTGGATGTGTGCATCCAAAAGAATGCCTAGTCAATTGCAGTACTAACTTTTTCACATGACCGGATGGCAAATCTTCTATAATGTTAGCAGGTTATCTTGTGTAATGATCACTGGAGTATAAGACATCTTTATAATTTCTGTTTATTTAAACGCAGTGTGTCGTTGAACCAGGATTGAATTTAATTAAGGTTGAATGCTTGTCTAATACTTATTTCATTTTTCTTTTCTGTACTTTTTCAATAGCATAAAGAACAACTCCGTTCACATTGCTACTGGTGGTGTAGTGGGTATGATCATCTTCATCATACTCATCATAGCCTGCTGCGTTTGCCCCTGCTGCTGCTTGTACAAAATGTGCAGAAAACCCAGGCGTAAGTCAAAACCTCTTTGTCATTTCTTCTAAATTTCAGTCCAATGGTAATTAAAGGCAGAAGCCTGTGAATCAAAAAACACACCCACTCCACATATTTCCCAGCTAGTGTCAGTCTCATATGCTCAGCTCATGGCTCACAAATTGTCTGTTTCCTGTTGTACACTCTTCTGACCACAAACATCAGAACCTTGAAAGATGCAATCTGCCTGGCTCTCATAGCAAAACTTTTGAACCCTTTGACGCAAGCTTTTTTGGTTGAAGATATAGTTGATCGGGGGGTCCATGGCATCAAATTCAAATTTCTTTCAGAGAAATATATACAAACTTCCATTCAAGTTTACTCCCACTATTTAGTTCACTGTTGGTCAAATAACTGCTTCCTGTGAAAGTGGGTGTTTTGACCATGTTTACTGAAGAAACATAGCAGACTCTCTAGGGAGACACCACAGCCTTCAAATTTCTTTTCTGAAGTGTTGTAAGGTTAGATAATATGTATTTGCTGGTAGTCCCAGGACTAGATTAGGCACATCTCAGATGTGGTATACAGGAATGCAACAGTATTTTTACATTTAAAGCCATGGGAATATAGTTCACATGATTCCTTACTTCCACAGACACTTAAATAAAAAGCAAGATATTTGTGGCTTTTAAGGTACTGACACTCAGTGCGTTTACATGGACAACAATAATCCAAAATTAACCCGATTAAGACGATACTCTGATTAAGAAACTAGCATGTAAACAGCAAATTTTTTAATTACCTTAATCCGGCTAAAATCATACTCGAAGTAAACACAAATCGAATTAAGTCGTGTTGAGTAGTCCTGTTTTAGTCACATTATCGACGTGTATTACAGACATGTACACACCTTAATCGCACTAATAATGTCGTGTGGGAGTTTTCACCGCATTTTGTGGCAGGACACGTACACACATGGCAGCGCTCTACCGTTTTACGGCAAACAAGAGAGCACGACTGCGTCCGAAACTGCATAATTACCTGCTATATAGTAGGTGAAAAACATGTATCTCGGCTACTATATAGTAGGTAAGTACACGGTTTGGGACGCAGCCCACGGCTTCAAGCAGTTGTCTGTTAACACGTACAGCATGACAAATAATTAACTGTTTTTGATTCGTTCGTAAAAATTAAAAATAAAAACACCCCAAACTGTATACGTTACCATAACAAAGATGGACTGTATGTCGATACGTGAAATTCTGGAGGGAACGTCGGACGGCGTGAAGACGCATGTTAATCTCTCTGTGTTCTAGAACATGTAAAACAGTAACATGAGAGGAGTATTCTAAAAGAAACTCATGTAAACACCTTAATCACGATATTGTCTTATTCAGAATACGGTCAATAATTAGATTACTGCTGTCCATGTAAACGTAGTCACTGACTATCTTAAGTTGATAATCAAACAGTGGTGGCTCAGTGTTAGACTGTGAGTTACTGATCCAAGCCCCAGCAAGGCCTTTGACCCTCTCTGCCACAGGGGTACTGTATCATGGCGGACCCTGCTTTCTAACAAGCTGGGATATGTGAAGATATACATCTTCACATATATGTCAAGATATAACTTCTATGTGTTAAAAATAAAGGCTATTCTGTATTTGAATGGCTTAAATGGCAATGAAATGGCAAAACGGTACATTACGTACTGATTTTGATTTTTTTCATCGCAGGCATGATGTTGCTAAATGGAATGCTAGCAGTATCTGTTGGCCCTCTCCTCGTGTGTTCTCTTGTTTAGTTTTGGTCCGGTGGACATGTTGGGAGTGAGCCTAGGTTAGAAATAGTAAAGGAGCTGTGGGATTCCCCACTCCCTCTGACTCACGCTTTCCAAGACGACTTCACCGGAGCGATTGCGTACCCGCCATGCAGGAAGTAGCCACATATTTTTTTTTTCACAAGAGGGCATTTTCCAAAGACATAACACAAGATGTTCACAAAACAGTGGGTGGACCTTTGATGACATTTCTCTCAAATAAGTTTGGGTGGAAATTGGTCCTTTTTATTCTTTGTCATTTTAGCGTTGGCTTTGTAAGATCCCAGTTTAAAACACAATAAATCTTTCAAACCCTTTCAGAGATTTTCTTTATATTAATTCTGGAACATGTACTGATCATGTATGCTGAAGTAGCTTTTTTATGTTTGGCAATCCTTTCCCTGTGAATTATTTGCAGGTTGTCAGGCTGCATGCTCTAAAGGCCGTTTCCTTCTCGTGAATGTCTCACTTGTATGTGGAGAATCTCACTCGGAGTATTGCCAAGTTTCCCTACATGTTAATCAGTATTGTCTGTTTCTACAAAGCTTAAAGAATGTGTTATCTCTTAACTTTTCTTACTTTAGGACAACATGGAGGGTAATTTTGGCCATTGACAAAACAGTTCTAATTCGGTGTAATATGCCCAGTTTAGTCATAGTTTTAGTCTTTTGTACAGTATTATACTAATTTAGTTCTTTTTATTTTTGTTACGTTATATTGATTCATTATAACTTTAGTACACACTAATGTGCAAAATATGACAGCGTTTTATTTTTATCTCCTTGTAAAAAAAAAAAAAAAAGTTAAAAATGATGATTACTAGAATAAAGTCGTACTATTTTGAGAACAAAGTCAAAATTATGAGAATATTTTTGTGCTAATACGAGAATAAAGTCTTAGTATTTTGAGAATAGAGTCATCATTTTGACGTGAATGCCTTTGAAGTGGTGTACAAGCACGTCTGCACCAGTGAACTTGTGTCCCAAATGACACACTATACACTATGCACTTATACAGTAAGTATTCAGCCGTGTAGTGTCTGAATTTTATAAGGTTATTTTTTCATTCAACATCGAAGTCTGATCGCCCCTCTCCCTCCGATACGTAATTAAAGCTGTGACAGTTGAGGGCTTGAAAAATAAGTTTTCGTACAGTCAGAGAAGATAACTGAGAAGTTGATGTTGAGAAGATTAACTTGACATTTTTATCTCCCTCAACAGCGGTGATGACAACGACCACAACCACAGTACTAACTACCCAGTATCCTCAGCAGCAACCTTCAAACCCTCCTACTCAGTATCCAGCCTTCCAGCCAGTTCCAGCTCCTGTACAGCCTGGCTATGGTGTCCAGCCCGGGTACGGTCCATATCAAGGCCAGCCTTATGCACCAGGACCGCCTCCTCCATACCAGGAGAGTGGTAAGAACAGCATTAATACCTTTTCCTCCCAAATCTAAACTTGATTCATAAACTACCTGCAGTGTGTTTTCAGGTGAATTTAAAACGAAGTTAAAATATTAATTTCTTGTTTAGACCAACCTTTGTGTCCACCAGGTTTTTCAAACATTGATGATATTTTGTGAAGGCAATGTAAAAACACCCTGGGAAAGATGCATGCGATGCCCCAGCTGTCCTTATGCAGCCTTGCAAATGAGACAGACTTTATCTTAAGCGGTGTTCAAATGCTAATTTTTTTGTTGTTGCAAAAATAACAACATTGTGGAGTATTGTGTAACTGATCTTCTGTTGACACTTAAAGAGTCTGTTAAGGGTCTGCAGTGTGACATCCTCTTGCATGAGGTGCAGTGAATTGTGAATTAGCTTTTAGTTTTAATAAGTCATTTGGCACTTGGAGATTTTCTTATTTCTCATGTGATACTTAAAGATTGATTATTTCTTCATTTCTAACTTTTTTAAATACTTGAGGAAACACCAGTTTCCTGCTTTTTGCTCATGTTAGTAACCGATATAGTGGTGCTTGAAAGTTTGTGAATTTTCTATATTTCTGCATAAATATCATCTAAAATGTCGATAAATCGATTTTCAGTAGAACCCAATTAAACAAATGATACAAAAATATGATACTTTTTTCACTTTTTTGTCATTTATTCACTGAGGAAAATGATCCAATATTACATATCTGTGAGTGGCAAAAGTATGTGAACCTTTGCTTTCAGTATCTGGTGTGACCCCCTTTGTGCAGCAATAACTGCAACTAAATGTTTCCGGTAACTGTTTATCAGTCCTGCATATCGGCTTGGAGGAATTTTATCCTGTTCCCCAGTACAGAACCGCTTCAACTCTGGGATGTTGGTGGGTTTCCTCAAATAAACTGTTTGCTTCAGGTTCTTACACAATTTCTATTGGATTAAGGTTAGGACTTTGACTTGGCCATTCCAAAACATTAACTCTTATTCTTCTTTAACCATTCTTTGGTAGAATGACTTGTGTGCTTAGGGTCGTTGTCTTGCTGCATGACCCACTTTCTTTTGAGATTCAGTTCATGCACAGATGTCCTGACATTTTCCTTTAGAATTATCTGGTATAATTCAGAATTTATTGTTCCTTCGATGATTGCAAGTCGTCATGGCCTAGATGCAGCAAAACAGGCCCAAACCACGATACTACCACCACCATGTTTCACAGATGGTATAAGGTTCTTATGCTGGAACCCAGTGTTTTCCTTTCTCCAAACATAACCTTTTAAATTTAAACCAAAAAGTTCTTTTTTGGTCTCGTCCATCCACAATTGTTTTTAAATAGCCTTCTGGCTTGTCCATGTGATTTTTTAGCAAACTGCAGACAGGCAGTAACCAGCCAAAGCAGTGACTTTGTCCTTGCAACCCTGCCATGCACACCATTGTTGTTCAGTGTTCTCCTGATGGTGGACTCATGAACATTAGCCAATGTGAGTGAGGCCTTTCATTGCTTAGAAGTTACCCTGGGTTCCTTTGTGACCTCTTGTACTATTACATGTCTTACTCTTGGAGTGATCTTTGTTGGTTCGACCACTATTGGGGAGAGTAACAATGATCTTGAATTTCGTCAATTTGTCGACTGTGGATTGGTGGAGTCCAAACCCTTAAGGATGGTTTTGTTACTTTTTCCAGCCTGATGATCATCAACAACTCTTTTTCTGTGTTCCTCAGAAATCTCCTTTGTTCATGCCATGATACACTTCCACAAACATGTGTTGTGAAGATCAGACTAATTTCACCTTCAAATTAACTGGTAATCCTAGAGGTGCACATAATTTTGCCACTCACAAATATGTAATATTGGATAATTTTTCTCAATAAATACAAGATCAAGTATAATATTTTTGTCTCATTTGTTTAATTGGGTTCCCTTTGTCTACTTTTAGGACTAGTTCAAAGTTTGTGAACTAAAGGGTTCACAAACTTTCAAGCACCACTGTACATCAAAAAACGGCACTTTTAGTTAACACTTAAAGTTATATTTATTAATTGTCAATTACATTAAATAATGTAATATAATAATACTTATTATATGCCCATATTTATGCCTCTGCCACCAAGTACTGGCATTATGTTTTATGGCCACAAGTCGTCTGTCTGTGCATCGGTTACTGTTTGTTGGGTTTATATGCAATTATCACTGTAACCAGCAGATGAACTGATTAGATTGAAATTAATCACAGCAAGGTCAGATGTCTGAAATAGTTTATTTTTTTCTTTTCAATAGCTTCCTTTCCGTTTAAAAACGGACTAGATTTGTTCACAGGGCAGGCAAGACTGCTGGCATTGCGTTCCACTTGGTATAAAGGAATAGGACAGATATGTATAGATTATCAATAAATATAGACAGATCAATCTGGCTTTCAACTTGACATGGAATTCCACATCAGTGACTGATTCGATTTTTCAGCGGTCACACCCCATGGAAGCAGGACATGGTCAGGGTTAGGTAAGTGACAGGAAAAGGTTCCTAGACACTGAGAGCTTTGTTATTATTACAAAATTATTATTTGTTTTACGTAGTTTTCCGAAAGAATACTAGTTATTACAAATATGATTTTTTTTTTTTTCAGAGTAAGTAGATTCTCCAGTTGTTTAAGTGAAAATTTTCAACCATTGTGTAAAATCTTATTCACATAAAATAATATAAATCAGCAGTGTTTACCATCTGTGCCGATAATGGAAATAAAGTAGCCATTGTCTACTGTTATAGGTATCTGTATTGACTTAAGAATTCTTAAAGGTTGTGCTAGTAAATGGTTACAGTGTGATGATCATAGGGTCGCAAAAAAACAAAAAACTTTTGTAATCTAAGAACTTATTTGGTGTAAAAATGTACCTCACATTTAGCATTTAGTGTTTCAAGAACTGAATCATCTATTATTCAGTTTCAGACTGAATAATTTGGTGGAAAAAAATGTGGGGGGAAAGTGTAGGTGCTTTGCCTTTTTATACAAACCACATTTCCATAAAAGTTGGGATATTTTCTAAAATGCAATAAAAACAAAAATCTGTGATTTATTCATTCTCTTGAACCTGTATTTAACTGACAAACATACAAAGAAAAGATTTACCATGTTTTCAAGGATCAACTTAATTTAATTTTGTTATTATAAATAATTTTTATAAATAATATTCATTATATAATAATAATAATAAGAATAATAAATCAATATTACTCAAAAAAAAAAAAGTTGGGACAGAGGCATGGTTACCACTGTGTTACATCACCCTTTTAATTACACTTTTTAATCATTTGGGAACAGAGTATACGAACTGTTGCAGTTTTGCAAGTGGAATTTTTGCCCATTCTTGCTTGATACAAGAGTCTTCTTCATGATGCGCCATACGTTTACAATAGAAGACCGATCTGGACTGCTGGCAGGCCAGTAAAGCACACGTGCTCTGTGTCTACGAAGCACCGCTATTGTGGCACGTGCAGAATGAGGCCTGTCATTGTCCTGCTGAAATAAATGGCAACATGTTTATTTAAATAAATAATGAGTCTTTATTGGTCACATATACAGTAGAGCACAGTGAAATTGTTTTCTTTGCATAACCCAGCCTGTCAGGAAGCTGGGGTCAGAGATGATACAGCACCCCTGGAGCAGAAAGGGTTAGCCTCCTTGTTCAAGGGCCCAACAACAACAGCTTGGCAGTGCTGGGGTTTGAACCCCCGCCCTTCCGATCAGTAACCCAAATTCTCAACACTTTTTACTTTCCGAATGTAGGTTAGTTCCAGGCCTGAAGGAACATCCAACCACCAAACAACATGATCCTAATTTTAATGCGGACATTTTTAATCGCATGATTAAATACGTTATTGCAATCTCACTGTGCATAAATCGCCTCCCGTTGTTGTTTTGAATGTGCTTGACAACTAACCGGAACAAAGACGTCACTTCCTTAAACCAATTTGTACAGTGGCAAGAAAACGTATGTGAAACTTTTGGAATTTCATGGTTTTCTGCATAAATTTGTCGTAAAATGTGATCTGATTTACGTCTAAGTCAAGGGTATTGACAAATATAATGTGCCTAAAATAATAACACAAAAAAAATTCTGATCTTTCATGTCTTTATTGAGAAGAACCAAAAAAACCTCATAGTGCTTCTGGAAAAAGTATGTGAACCCTTGAGTTAATGACCTCAAAAAAGCTAATTGGAGTCAGGTTTTAGCACACCTGGAGTCTCGTTAAGAAAATGAGTTTGGAGGTGTGGACTACAGCTACTTTGACTGATAAAAACCCCTCAAACTTTTGGAGTTTGCTCTGCAGAAGAAGCACACGCTTATGTGAGCCATGCCTCGCCAAAAAGAGCTTTCAGAGGATCTACGATCAAGAATTGTTGATTTACATAAAGTTGGCAAGGGTTACAAAGTGATTTCAAAGACTACAAATTCATCAGTCTACAGTTAGACAAACATGGAGACACTTTGGGACTGTTGCTACTCTACCAAGAAGTGGGCGCCCAGTCAAAAATGACACCAAGAGCACAACGAAGACTCATCAATGAGGTAAAGAAATAACCCCGAATGACAGCTAAAGATTTGAAGGCATCATTGGAACTGAATAACATCTCTGTTCATGAGTCTACAATACGTGAAACATTGAACAAGCAGGGTATCTACGGCAGGACACCATGAAGAAAGCCACTGCTTACTAAAAAGAACATTTCTGCACGCCTGAAGTTTGCAAAAGAGCACATTGATGCTCCACAGCGATATTGGCAAAATGTTTTGTGGACTGATGAAACTAAGATTGAACTATTTGGAAAAACCACACAGTACTACATCTGGCGTAGAAAGGGCACTGCATATCATCATGAAAACCATCCCAACATCATGATTTGGGCCTGCTTTGCTGCATCAGGGCCTGGCCAGCTTGCAGTCATTGAGGGGAAGATGAATTCCCGAGCATGTGCTGAGCTCACCGACGTTCTCTCTCGTGCTATTGAGAAGCTCAACCTCTACTGCCCTGAGCAGGTTCAGCGAGGGGAACCTTCTAAATGGAACGAGCGCGTCCTGCCTGGCCCCCACTCACAGCGCATAGACAGCTGCCATTCTTTCCTGATCTCCACGAGGAGATTGCGAAATCCTGGAAACAGCTGTTCTCAGCGTGCACTACAAATGTAGCTGTGTCTGGCTTCACCAACATTGTGGGTTCAGTGGAGCAGGTGTGCGCTTGCCTGTCAGCGGTTGAAGAGACACTAGCTGTCCGTCTCTTACTGTCTCTGGCCTCCTCATGGAAGGCACGGCCTGTACTGCCTACAAAGCCCCGTAAGACAACTTCTGCGCTAATTGTAAAGTCCTATATGGCTGGCGGTCAGGCTGAGAGACATCTATGGTTAAACAGGGCAGCGGGGCAGTGTCAGGGGTACACCACCCAGTTTTGGTTCAGTCCACCTTGCTTCAACAGAGTGCTCCCTTCGGATGTGACTGTAGATCAGGTTCCTGTTTTAGAACAAGAGGTTATTTTCTTATAGGATGAGAAGGATGGAGATCTGTGTCCTATTCTGGACCTGCGTCACCTGAACTACATGCATGCGAATTGCAGATTCAAGATGCTGACACAGAAAGATATTCTAGCCCAGATACAACCAGATACTGGTTTGTGACGATAGATCTGAAAGATGCTTATTTTCACATTCAGATCATTCAGAGACACAGGAAGTTCCTCAGGTTTGCTTTTGGGGGCAAAGACTTTCAATTTCAGGTGCTTCCTTTCGGTCTAGCAGTGGCACCTCGCACATTCTCAGAGTGTATGGATGCTGCTTTGGCTCCTCTGAGATCTCAAGTCATCCGTGTACTGACCTACCTTGACGACTGGCTGATTTTAGCCCAGTCAGAGGAGTTGGCTTGCCAGCACCGGGACAGAGTTCTCGGTCATTTGCAATGTTCGGAGTACAGTTGCCTCTTCAAACCACCAAGGGGGATTACAGTTGTGCCTCATGTCTCTGTTAGCATGCCATATTCTTCTCTGGACACAGAACAAGTTTCTGTCTCTGAGAGCGGTGCATGTACCCGGTGTCGTCAATCTAGCAGTGGATTTCCTGTCAAGGCATGGATTGAGGTCTGAGGAATGGATATTGCACCCTCAGCCGTAACCACTTTGAGGGTCTACGTAGCATCTATTGCTGCTGAGCATGTGCAAGTGGGTGATGTTTCCTTGGGAAGTCATATACTGATTTCACATTTTTGTGCATGGAGCGAGATGGCTGAGGCCTTTCTGTCCGCCTAATGTGCCTTCTTGGGTCTTATCTATAGTCCTAGAAGGTCTTATAGGGCCTCTGTATGACACTATGGAGTTGGCCTCTGAAAAGGTTCTGACTTTTAAAGGTGGTGCTTTTGATGACCTCTCAAGCACATTGGTGACTTGCAGGCTATATCAGTGAGTGCTTCCTGTATGGATTTCACTCCTGGCCTAGCTAAGATCTTCTCATGACCTAGACTAGGTTACCTACCTAAAGTTGCTTCTACTCCTTTTCATTCTCAAGTAGTGGTTCTGCAGTCGTTTTCTCCTCCAACTTTCACATCGCAGGAAGACGAGAGACTGCACAGGCTTTGCCCAGTAAGGGCTTTGAGGATTACGCCAGCCAGTGGTGTAAATCAGATAAACTCTTTGTTTACAGAGAATGTCACACTGGGTAAGAGAGGGTATTTTTTTATTCTATGAGGCACGTGGTGCCACTTTGCCTGTAGGTGTTCGAGCCACTCTACCAGGAGTAGAGTAGAGTGAGGCATCTTCTAAGACTTTCTTAAAGGGGGTCTGTTTGAATGATATTTGTGTGGTGGCAGGTTGGGTCTCTCCGCACACCTTTGTCAGGTTTTATAATCTGGACATGAACTTGACTCCTGGATCCCAGGTTCTGTCTGTTTGGACCGTTTTCATTTTCTTGTCAGAAAAGCATAGACTTGAGATAAGGCACCGTCCAGCTTAAAATGGGAGCCTTTGGAGCATGGCGTTTGTGGCTTACATTCCCATAGCGTCAGCTACTGATAGTAAACCTATGAAAGGGACCGCCTGGGTTACATACGTAACCCCTGTTCCATGAATGGGGAACGAGACACTGCATGGCTGCCATGCTCCTTGTTCTGCTGGCTTCTTCAGTTGTAAATCTGAGGAGGAGGTGGTGCCGCGGTATATATAGCACGGGTGATGCAGCGCCGTGAGAGGAAGCGTCAGCACCGTCAGCCAAGGAATTGGCATGTGTATATATACGGGCTTCAGACAATTGATACCTCCCAGGGAGTGTTCCCATAGCATCAGCCACTGATGCAGCACCTCGTTCCCCATTCAGGGAACAGGGGTAACCCAGACGTTTTCTATCATAATTATGGATTATGGATTCAACCACTGCACATTAAATGATTATATTATTCTCATTTATTTATGTTTAAAGTTTTATAAATAATCATGTCACTGATTAACATTCACTTTTATATGTTACACCAAAAACGAACATTTTAATGAATTATTATTCAATTATTAAGCATACTAGTACTTTTACATGCATTGTTCCTGTTTTCAATATTCTGGAGCATAATGTTTATACACAGATTTCAGATATAGAATAGTTTTAGCACACACACCGTCTCCTTCAAAGAGACAGAGACAGCATTTTTACGCTTCCCTTTTCTAAGAACAGTATCAGAGGTCATTAAACCTCAATGATGGTGGATTTACTGGTTTCAAGTCAAACAAAATACCTCTGTGTGGTAGGGAACAAACAAGAACTTTTAAAGTAGTCATTGACGCACTGTTTTCTGGAATACCAAAAGGTCCAATTTGTAATTAGTCTGCATTTCCACAATGAGTGCTCCTGCCTTACGTTTTAAATACAGTAGAGCTGAAGTCTGACGGTCTGGGCCACGCTCAGATAACTGTACATATCGGGCTGCATGATGTGAGAAGTTATTACAGTGCAGCGCTAGGGCTGGGTGATATGACAAGAATATTTCAATACTTGAGAACATTCCTATAATGAATGGTGTGTATCATGCTATATATGTAGGTTTGCTAACAGTGTTAACTGCCGGCAGTGTTGCATTGGAATTTCTACTAAATGAAACTATTTAATATTGAAAGGCCTGTGATTATATCTCAGAAAAGTGTATTGTGGCGTAATCTATTACAGTACTGACCTGCTCTCTGAGTAGAAAGGAGGGCCTTACTCCTGTTGATCAGAGCCTCACTAACCAATGGGCCTCTTGGGTTCAGGGCTGTGACTCATTTGTTTTAAAATCATCTGGCTCTCACATTTACGGTAGCATAGTTTCCGTTGGACAGTACAGTGAGACAGCAACTTAGCTATCTTAATTCCAGAAAACAGAATGATCCACATATGAGGAAGTAGTCCGAGCACTGACGTGTCCTTCTGGGTATGGTACAGCGTCTTCAGAATTGCGCAACTGTTGAAACTTCCCAGCTCATAGTGATCTCCGTAGACCCTGGTTAAAGCTGCGCCGTGTCCATTTCACCCCTATCAAAGTCAGTAGTGGACATTTCACACCAGATCATCTATCTGAGCCCAAAACCATCAAGGGTTTGAGAAGACAAAAAAAGGGCAGTGTGTAAGGGAGAGAAAGGCACTGGATAATAAACATATAACAAGACACATTGTACCGTACCTTATTCAATTAGTAAACATGCTACCGCTCTTACATGCTAGTAACATGGCTAAACTGTTAGGAGCATTTAGATTTGTAGTGTATTGGTTATAGTTGGTAAGAAAAACAGACTGATGTGATAAATTGTTATATATATATATATATATATATATATATATATATATATATATATATATATATAATTTTAAAAAAGTCATTACCATGTTTTCATTCATCAGTATCTACAAATCAACACAGTTACTACACTACACCGTCAGACACAGTGATTAAACCTCATTCTTTTGTCTTTATAAATAGAGACATTTACAGTGATGGGTGAACATACAGAGTGATCATTCTGTAATATCTTTATTTTGTCTGTGTACGTAAAGAGACATTTACACTGATGGTCGAACAATCACCTGATTTTGTAAACGTGAGAAATGACATTTGAAGGAAGCTCACACTTTTTGCTTACGTCTACGGTAATTGCTAATATTTACAAAATGAGCCTACAATAAATAATAAATCTATTTAATGAAAGTAAAGGTCCATGTTTAATAAAAATCTTAATGATATGAATATTTTTAAAAAATCGAGGTTGCTCAGTTTAGTTTTATACATGTTTGCATATTTATAGCTATATTTTGCTGTTATGTGACAAGTGATAATCTCAAAGTTTACTGGGTTTTATGATTCTTTGCTCTTTTCATACTGTGGGTTTTAGTGAAGTTTACTGAAAACAAACATCGTCAACAACAATTCCTCCTCAGCATTCAGCAATTCCATGGGAGACACCATGTTTCTAAGCATTGCTATTGTTGTTCCAGTAAACTACTACTTCTCTCAGCTACTTCCTGTTGGTTTATAGAATGATTACTCAGAGTCGCCCCCTATCGTTTCAAAGAATATTACAGTTTTTTATTATTATTGTCTTATTATTTCTCTGTCTGTGTTATTATTTCAGACATCAGATATTTATCATGTATATTCAAATGCTTTATAGGCATTTATAGCATTTTAGAAATGTTTGAAGGATTTTTACATGGCACCCGTGCTCTCATCAGATGGCACCCCCGGTTGGGAAACACTGGTATAGAGTGTCAACTGAAGACCCCATTCGCTCCACTGTGGACTAACATTAGCCTAGGTGTTAGTTTCTTTTTGTAGGCATTTTCTTTCGTTCCAATCTTTTATGATGAAGCATAGTCTTTCTTCAGCATGCTAGATGGGGCTTTGCATGTATTTACATGTTAGTGTCATCTGCAGGCATGTTCAGAGCAGCAAGTTGAAAAGATGCAGTGACTCAAGGAAAACCCCTTTTTAGGGTTCACACACCCCAACTGGTTGCTGCTGTGCAATAGAGAGAACTAGATGGTGGGTGGTAATTGGTAATGACTGAAATATGAGAAAAGGGGGGTTGAAAAAAAAAATGGCCTGCATTAATGAAAGTAATTGTTTTTTTGTATTTTCATGTAAAACACCCACTCAGCTGAAAACTGATCTGGAACGTCTGAGATGTTCAGATTATTCAACGCTCACAGCACACGATATGGCTATTACCAAACACTACAATTAATAACTGATATGATAACTGAAATGCCAGTCACAGCCTCAGCAATAATACTGGCGAGTGAAGCAGTGTTTAGCTGTAATTGTCGTCAGCTATGACCTCATGTTTGTGTTTTCTCTCTCCGTATCTCCAGGAGGATATCCTGCACCATACAGCCAGGCTGCCTATGATGGTACTCAGCCTCCGTACCCTCTCAATCCCCCTGTGCCTGTGCAGCCCGGCTACGCTCAGCCTCCTCCACCAACCGACTACAATGCAGCTCAGCTGCCATACAACCCAGCCTACATGGAGCCGCCCAAAACCGGTTACTAAACCACAACTGTCTGACACCACATAGCCTCGTCTGGATTACAGACGCCTACATACTTCCACTTTGGGGCATACCAGTCCTATTATGTGCTATATTTACCATGGAAAGCCTCAAGCGCACGACTCGTTTTCTCCTGCGATCAAATCGTTATTCTTGAAAAAATTATTACGGCGTAAAGATTCCTTAACCACAAGATCTGCTAAGATAAGAAACCGCTTTCCATGGAAAATGTAGAGCATATAGAGCCTGTTTAATGACTCCAAGCCATACTCTGCTTTTTTGGCTGTTGGTGAGAAGAATGTGGGAATGTGGTTTGTGCGCGTTTGTGTGTGTGTGTGTGTGTGTGAATGAGCCAGTTCACACACGTACAAGACAGGAATCACGTGTTTCTTTGCTCCTTTATTTTAAGTGTACCGGTTTTACAGTGCAGGGTCTGAGCCGGATTCCCAGCTGAAAGAATGCCAGTGATCGTGTGCTCTGTGTGCACCGTTGTCCTCACAGTTAGCTGATGATTAAAGATTCAATTGTAGAAGGAAAGACGTGAATTTAGAGGGGAAATAACCTGAGGCTTGCTCTGACATCAGCTATTACCTTTTAACATAGTATGTAGTCTTTTTAAAAAATGCCCTATTTATGGTAAGATGTGGGTAGGGTGGGATAAGTGTCGTAGAAGGTGCATTCTTTTGTTCAGTCTGACTCACTCGCTGCAAAAAGGGAAGAAAAAAAAAAAAAAAGATGGAGACGTCATTTAAATGTAATGTGTGGAAAATGATGTAAGATGTAGTTACACTGACTTGACAGTTTTGCATCGTAACACCAAAAGGTTTAAATCCCTGTTGAGGGTTATAACACCAGGATATTTTTTTTTTTTTTTTTTTTTGTGAACATAGTGTACAAAGATAAATGTGGTGTTCTATTTCCGTCTATTCATTTGTATAACCAAGGATCCAGAATATGCCTTATTTCTCATGTTATGCACTCATGGGTGAGGTCAATACGTTAACCAGCAGATGTGACTTAAAGGTTATAGCCATTATCAGTTTAAAAGAGGATGTTAATTGTTTGTTTGTTTATATACATTATATATATATATATATATATATATATATTTTAAATGTTTTTCATTGTGACAGGAATGACGTGCAGGTTGGAAACTTTTGTGGTGGTGGTGATGCGTTTTCATTTCAATCAGCCTGATTGTTCATGGAGGCATGCAGCTCGAGTCACAGCTCATCAGGAAAAAAAAAAAGCTTTCAGTTGCACAAAGAGCTTGGAGTTGTGTAGTCTTTAAAGAAAAAAATCCACAACTTGTGCAACTCTTATTTTTTGAAGCTGTGTTTAAGGCCTCAGACAGACTGTAACCTTTGTATTGCCTGTTTTTGCATCCCTCACCTTATTCTTTCAGCCATGGATTTTCCTCTCCATTGTTTTTTTTTTTTCTTCTCCCCCCCCACCCACATATTTTGTATAACTGATGTTTGGTTTTATTTACATGTAAAATATTTTTGTTAAGAGTATCTCCATATTTGCAAAAGCAAATTAAAAATGTATGTGCTTGAATGGTTATCTGCCTTTTTATCATTTTAACAGTAAATGGTCAATACGGATTAATACTTTATATAAAAGGGCTGAGAATCACAGACCAATAAGTTTGTGTTTATAAAATGAATAGAATGCTTCACTGTTCAAATCCGTCACACATCTTAAAACACTACAAATACAAATGATGCATTTTCAGTTTTGCTTTAATTAAGGATCATGGTGAGCAGCCATAAAAGGTATTTTGACAAGTCAAAGATTATATCTCTCACTCACACACATACACACATACATACCAACTAACAAACATATTTGTCAAGATTTCTTCATCCTCACTTCTGGTCAAGAACCTGTGTCAATATCCATATCTTCCACTTCCTCAGCTTCTGGTCGACAGATCTCCTCTATGGCCAGTTCTATAAAGAATTAATGAACAATTATTTGTTATATGGTCTTAACATCATTCTCACAGCACAAAAGACTTATTTATTTATTTATTTATTTATTGTAAACATGTCCTTTATGTGTCTTGTCTTTAAATATGCTAAAACAAACAACCAAAAAACCCAAACAGTAAATCATGCTATTCGTTTGCGCACTGTAGTATGTGGACATGTGACCATCACACCCATTATGTGGTTTATCCCCAAGCTTCTGCTACAAGTTTGAAGCCCATAGTTGTCTAGAATGTCTTTGTATGCTGCAGCATTACGATTTCCCTTCACTGGAACCAAGAAGCCCAAACCTGTTCCAGCATGACCGTGCCCCTGTGTACAAAGCGAGCTCCGTGATTACATGGTTTGCCGAGGTTGGTGTGGAAGAACTCGAGTGTCCTGCACAGAGCCCTGACCTCACCCTCACTGAACACACCTTTGGGGTGAACTGGAACACTGACTACACCCCAGAACCAGTGCCTGACCTCACTCATGCTCTTGTGGCTGAATAAACTCAAATCCTCACAGCCACGCTCCAAAATCTAAATGTTAAACCCTTCCTAGAAGAGTGGAGATTATTATAACAGCAAAGGAAGACTAAATCTGGAATGGCATGTTCCAAAATCAAATATGGATTTTTGATGAGTTGAGGAAGGAAGAAAGGGTGGGTGGATGGATGGATATTTTTGATTCCTGCATTGGTATGGTGCCCCCTGGTGGCTCAGGGGCCCTTAAGACAACTTGTATCACTACAAACTTGAACATGAACTGATGTTATTGCCCTGAACATTTTCCAACCCTTAAAGCTTATATCCAGTATAGACATATTATACACAGAAAGGGATAATAACTTATACAAGTGAGATGAGGGAAGGTGTACTATCATCCATAATGTTCAGGAAGTTAAACTTCCTTTGTAGTTACTAACAATATCCAATAGATGGCAGCTGAACAAGCTCAGTGTGGTGGGGAAAGAAAAAAAAAAAAAAAAAACAGACAAGGCAATAAAACCAAAACAAAAGCTGAATGTACTCGCTCACCTTCACACTCTGAGAGGTCAGGGATCCTACGGAATGTATCTCTAACGGCTGGGATGATCTGATGGTACATGTGCAACACTTCCAGACAGTGCATGGAGAAAGAAGAGTCGTTCAGGAGGAGCCAGTGCAGTAACATAAGAGTCTCCCTCAATGAGTGAACTCTTGGACCTGTCCACATCTGAACATGGCCTACGTGCTTCTCTTGACCTTTGATACTGAGCCATTGTCTGTGTAAGACCACCACCACCGTTCGGACAACCTGAACAGAAAAATGCCATAACACACACAAAGAAAAGAGGTTGGAGCCAGTCTTAGTTCAACCATGAATGAAGGTGTCTACAGTACAGAGCACCAAACCTGCTGCATCATATCCACTTTATTTAACTACACACGTGACATCACACATGTATGAGACATGCTTCTTTCTCCCTGCAATACAAAATATTAGGTAGAGCAGATTAAGTGCTGGTCCAAGAAAAACAAACTAGCGATTCATTAATTACTGTCTACTGTGCAAATGATTTTATTCTAAAAGAAATGTTATCAGAAATAAAAAGGGAGATAATTGGCCAGCGTTAACAGCATTTTACTGGATGATTAACATCACTTCAGAAACATGATTCAAAGATATAAACAGTTTTTGAGTCAAAAGGAATGTTCCAGAAAGTGTAATAGGCTATAATAAACAGTGAGTGCACAAAATCGTTTAAACTAGGTCTTAAACAAGAACATGCAAGGGATAATCCATGGCTAGGCGTGCGTTACATGATTTTAATGCACAACACGGACTTTGACAAGGGCCAAATTGTGATGGCTAGACGGCTGGGTCAGAGCATCTCCAAAACATCAGGTCTTATGGGGTGTCTCCGGTATGCAGTGGTTAGTACCTACCAAAAAAGTGGGCCCAGGAAAGACAACCCGGTGAACCTGCGACACGATCATGGACGCTCATGGTTCAAAGACACGCGTGGGGAGCAAAGGCTAGCCCGTCTGGTCCGATCCCACAGAAGAGCTACTGTAGCACAAACTGCTGAAAGAGTTGATGCTGGCTATGATGGAAAGGAGTCAGAACACAGAGTGCATCACAGCTTGCTGCGTAGCTGCAGACGGGTCAGAGTGCCCGAGCTGACTCGTGTTCACTGCTGAAAACTCCTACAATGCAAACGTGAGCATCAGAACTGGACCATGTAGCAACGGAAGAAGGTGTCCTGGTCTGATGAATCACGTTATCTTTTACGTCATGTAGACGGCCGGGCGCGTGTGCGACGCTTACCTGGGGAAGAGAAGGCACCAGGATGCACTATGGGAGGGCGACAGAACCAGTGTGATTCTCTGGGTAATGTTCTGCTGGGAAACTTTGGGTCCTGGCATTCATGTGGATGTTACTTTGACACGTACCACCTACCTAAACACTGTTGCAGACCAAGTACACGCCTTCATGGCAACGGTATTCCCTAATGCGGTGTATTTCAGCAGGATAATGCACCCTGTTACACCGTAAAAATTGTTCAGGAACGGTTTGAGGAACATGACAAAGAGTTCAAGGCATTGATTTGGCCTCCAAATTCCCCAGATCTCAATCCGATCAAGTATCTGTGGGATGTGCTGGACAAACAAGTCCGATACATGGAGGCTCCACTTTGAAAATGACAGGACTTAAGGGATCTTCTAACATCTTGGTGCCAGATACCACAGCACATCCACACAGGTCTTGTGGAGACCATGCTTCAATGGGTCAGAGCTGTTTTTTTTCAGCACAAGGGGGACCTACACAATATCAGGCAGGTGCTTTTATTGTTATGGCTGATTGGTGTATAGTCAACAGGCTGAGTTAATGCTCACATCAAACAGAACAAATGTGATCTCACTGACTGTAGCATGGTTGGTTGTAGACAGGCTGGTCTGAGTATTTCAGATCACATGGGATTTTCTTGTTGTTTACACCGAATGGTTTGAAAAACAAAAAGCGTCCGGTTAGCGGCAGCTACGTGAGCATGAAGTGAGGTCAGAGGAGAATGGCCAGACCGGTCGTGCACACTGCAATAACTCTTTACAACTGTGGTGAGCAGAAAATCATCTCAGAACTCACGACACATTGAAGCTTGAGGTGGAAGGACTACAACAGCAGATGACCATATCAGGCCCCACTCCTGTCATTCATGTAGAGGACTCTGAGGCTACAGTAAGCAAAGGCTCATTTCACAGACTGATTTCAGGCTTTTATAAGCTGAACCAAATCAGCCTTTTTATCTCATTTTAGTTATCAAACAAGTCACAATTGCTTTTTTGGTACTTTTTTGCTAAGAAAAAAAAAAAGCCTGTCATCTAGCATCAGCTCATAATCAGAAAGAGCTCACGAAATGCAGTTTCCTTCTTGTGCTTCCTACCTCACTGCTGCATGGGCAGTTGGATTCAGCATTGAGAGCAGCCCATGTCGACGTCTTCTGCGTAAACAGCTTGGCCAACAATCGGACAACCTGTAAACAGATCAACTGGAGGTGTAAATACTCGGCTTCTGATTAAAAACCTCAGCATCCATGGTTTTTCAACCTTGCTGTTCGGTCAGGGCTCTTTCTGACCGACGCTGTATCAGTGTTAAATAAAAGAGCTTGGCAAAAATAACTAAGTTCTATTTTTAAGCATTTCTCCTGGGTTGAGAAAACAAAAAGGTCCTCTGGTGAGAGAGTAATGAATCGTTAGAAGACCATTCATACCCAGACTAATGGAGTAGGTACACGGTAAGTGGCTTAATCAAGTGGCTACTAAGTGTATATTACAGTGTACTTCAGTAATGTAGAGGTGGTGGAAATTCTGAGAAACAGGATGTATGCATATATACTGTACATTACCTCAAGTTCCAAATGTGACCACATGTCTTCAGTAACAACTTGATTTGATCTGGAGGTCACGTACTGGAAAAGTCGTACAAATGGGCAAACATCTAGGAAGAGAGGTTTTAATTATAGCAACAGCAGTGCGTATTACACACAAACAACTCGGCAGTGACTGCTAAAGTCCTTTCTATATACGCGGTCACACTTACAGTTATGAGAGCAAAGCTTGATCGCCATTTCGTCACAGTCCAACAGAAGTGCCAGAAATCTCACAAAGAGCCAGACGGTGCTGTATGGTGATTCCAAAGACAAGTTTTGGGTCACAGCCTGACTGGCCAACACCACCTGAAATCTGGATTTGAAACAGGTCAATCATAAACAGATCCTACAATCTCAAATCATTACTGAACAACTCAATCAATAACATAAGGGTGTGTGATGGTCTGGGTAAACCAATCAGATGTTGTTGAATTCTGGCAACAAAAACGACGACGACGCATAAAACAAAGATCATTCTTCAAAACAATGTACAAATGCTCCAACTTTCTAAACATGCCTAGGCGTTCTGCAAATACACTTGAGGTAGAGATGGAGAGAGTTTAACAAGGGAGATGAAAATGGCGGGAGGCTATGACTAACAGCAGGTTTAAAAGATAGAACGTTTTCCGTCATTTATTTATTTTTAAATCCCCACCCCCGCAACACACCCACACACATTTTCTACTAATTTAGTCTTGGCCAGCTCCCACCCTCCCTCCAGCTCTCCCCATCATACGACATGGCGTATCACACTTGCAGGAAAGCACCGTTGCCCTCTTCTACATATATGATCTCACAGACACCCACATTGTGATTGATGCAATGACACGAGCTCTCACATGGCTGTGATTGACAGGGGAGAGAGTGTATGCTATCCCTTCCTACCAGAGAGCACAGCTAATTTTGCTGTCACGGATAGCTGTGGCGCCGACGCGATTCAAACTGGGGATCTCCGGACGATGCGGCCAATGCTTTTCTTTCGTGCCACACAGGACACATATTGATTTCTTACATTTAACATGTATTAAATCAATATGTGGCATTCGTTTTTGGACAGTGAATGCGTTGGGGTCTTTCCGTGTGGACGTGAAGCCGAGGAGGAGTTCATCGCTAAATGAGGAGCGACCTCTACAATCTGGAACTGGTTTGGTTACAGAAAATCGGTTTTACTTTTAGATCAATGCTCGTGTTTCTGAGGATCTCGAGATCACAGTGATCGCTTGTAGATAAAAAAAAAAAACAGTGGCGCATGGTACTATACTGACATCCTCACTCATATCGTTAACGCAATGACTACCAGAATATATCGTGATATAGTTTTAAGTCCATATCGCCCATCCCTAATAGAAACACCAAGAATTTCTATTCAATAGAATTAAGAAACAGTAAAAGAACAATGCATACTATTAATCTTCAGAAAACAGAACCTATATTTAAGTTAAGGATTTGTCATGCATTTGTGACGACACAATAAAAACCAGATATAGCTAAACCTGATACTTACACTGTATAATTAACAAAAACAAACATTAAGAGGAAAATTTTTATACATTTTGACCGATGTATGGTGCCATTTTAATAAAGATGTAAAGAAACTGTCCCGGAATGACATGTACCTCCACAGCTGGCTCTCCTCGGCTCGCTCAGCCAGCGCACACAGAGTCCTGAGACTGGAATTCACCACAGCTTCTCTCTGACTCGCGTTACTAACAAACTTCAAATCCACCAACTGGAAGAGCTTCTTGAGCAGAGGACTGTGGGATTGCAGCTCATCACAGGTGTTCTCTGCAGTGCTGCTCTGAGGCTGACGGAGTCGGTTTTCACTGAGCTTTTCTGAATCCTTTCCGTCTTGACCGCCCAGAACAGAGTTTACGGCTTCACTGCTTTCGCACACAATGTGATAAAGAGCTTTCATAGCTGCTAAGGCGAATTCCTCTTGAACACATAAAGACTCCTCGACCGTAGAAGCAGAGCTGCTGTCTGAGACTCCTGGTTGAAAGGATGGGGGGGGGATACTCCATTTTAATTCTCACTTCATGGATGCACAAAAATCAAATAAATAAAAGAAATATCTTGAACAGGGATGAAAAATCTTGAAATCCAAACGAGTATATAATGCTCATTCAAATTTTACATTAAAGTAGTGCACTACAATGTCATTTTTTTTTCCATTAAAAACATTGATGCTGCAGAAATACTGACAGCCTTAATGGAAGACATTATAAGATGTAAATAACATGTGTCCGAGATTTCCCAGAGTGCTGGAGTGAGCAGCGTATTCAGCAGCCCGAAGCACGACAGCGTGCACTTCCGGGTTTTTGACATTTAAAAAAAAAAGAAAAAAAAGTAAGATGCATTTAATCACCCTGAACCACTGAAATCAAAGAGCTCTGGGGTCCTTACAGATTCCCATCCCTACCTGACAGTGCACTTGCTTGAAGGGGACTCTTTCCTGACCTGTCAATGGTTTCAAGGGTCTGACAATACAGGCTGATGTGGTAGTGAAGTAAAGGAAGGAGGTGGACAGCAGGTGGGCAGGACCTTCTGAGGAGCTGAGGGGAAACACAGTGCGCTAGCAAGGCCAGTCCTGACATAGCCAGACTCTGATGCTGATAGAAGTGCACTCGAGGCTGATAGAGCAGCCGGGTGTCTGTGGAGGACGTGCTAGAACCGAGTGAAGATGTGCTGGAGAAAGAGAAGGGTTCATGTTTAGTACGTTCCCTAGATAAGTAAATACCATGTAGGTTACTGATAAGAATGGACCGACTGACCTACTGTATATTTCATAATAAAGCAATAAGCTACCAGAGGGTGTGTGCTATAGTGATTTTATCACCGGTAAAGGTGTCCACAAATCATAATAAAGAGTAATAAAGTCCAATGATAAACACGAGTTACACGATAAAAGGCCGTCTTCGATAAATAATTTGATTTGTTATTAATAATATTCACTATTAACACAATTCTTCCACAACACAGTGTAGTCTGTTAACAGTAACCTTTGATGGATAGAACAATGGCTTTAGAATAAACATTTTAAAACCTGCCACATTAGTACAGAATTCAATGCATTCACAAGTTTGCAGGACTTTGCAATTGCTTTGAACATGGCTGAGTTATTCAGTTTTTAGAAATCAAGAATAACCAAGGCGTTTTAGACCACTCAGATCGATCCAGGCCTCACAAACAGTTGGCTTCACATGTCTTGGAGGAACCATGTTAGCCTTAGCTGTCATATGTTAGGGGAGACCTAAGAGGTGGGTGGGAATTGTCAGGCAACCAAATTTGGGAGGAGGAAAAAGAAAAAAAAAAAAAAAACCCTTGCTAGCAACAAACGATTAGATGTTATCCCATTATGCCCCTTTACCAATTGATTTTTTCTTCCTTATTACTGTTAAATTTAGACCAAGTTGATCTACCGTATACCTTAAGTAAGTAGGCATACAATTACTAACTCTAGCCCATCTGCTGCTATACACATGGCATGTTTCAATCACCAAAGGCCAACCGCTTACATATTATTTGAATAACGGACTATTCTTAGCACAGCACTGAAACTTCAAAGGCTTAAGTGCTTTGCTTTTACTCAAACCCAATGCAGTCATGCAGGACTTACGGACTAGTGTAGTCTGACTGGGTGAATATGGCAGGTAGAGCATCTGGACTGATGCACAGCAAGTGACAAAGGCCTAAAAAGCTCGGCTCCAAAGGGTGCTGAAGCAGCAGATTCAATAATACAGGTCCTGAAATGACAAATCAACATCAGCTTCACAACGGCATAAATTTAAAAAACAAGAACAACTAAAATCATTCATAATCACCTTTCTGATGAATCCCATCTGTATCCCGGGGTGTGGCTGAGCTCATATCACTTTTTCCCTGGTTTTGTTTCCCACCTATTTTAAATAGTTAAAGTTTTGTCGCAAAAAAAAAACAAAAAAAAAACAAACTGCAATACAGTCCCCTCTGAAAGTATTGGAACAGCAAGGCCAATTCTATATTTTTCACTATACACTGAAGACATTTGGGTTTGATATCAAAAGATGATGAGAATTACAGCTTTCCTGATATTTACTAGATTTACCACACATTTTTTCAAGTGATCTTGGAACATGTGACACAGGTGTTACTTGTTACCCAGGTTTGTCCTGTTAGATTGACTGTTTAAACAATAAATAGCTCTGAATATATACTCTTGGTTTCAGCCTTCAGTTTCACCTGTAAAGACTGCATCTGTTGCTAAAAAGGTTAAGCTAACATGAAGATCAGAGAGATGTCTATGGGAGAAAAGCAAGCCATTTTGAAGCTTAGAAAAGAAGGAAAATCAAAAGGCTTTGCAGAAACATTAGGCATTTTGGAATGTCCTGAAAAAGAAAGAAACCATTGTTGTCCTGAACAACAGAAATTGAAGGGGTCAGCCAAGGAAAACAACAGCTGATGCCAGAAACACTGTGAGAGCTGTGAAGAAAAACCCAAAAACATCACCAACAATCTCCACAGGGCAGGGGTGAAGATATCCCAATCCACCATTCGAAGAAGACTTCATTGTGAAAGAAATGTAGAGGCCATACCACAAGCAAACCACTCATCAGCAGTAAGAATCGGAAAGAGATTGGAATTCGCAAAGAAATACAGAGATGATCCACAAAAGTCCTGGAACCAAGATGAACCTCTACCAAAGTGATGGAAAGGCCAAAGTGTGGAGAAAGAAAGGATCTGCTCATGATCCAAAACATACAAGCTCATCTGTGAAACATAGCTGAGGTATCGTCATGGCTTGGGCTTTCATGGCTGCTTCTGGAACAGTCTCACTAATCTTTATGGATGATATAACTCATGACGGTAGCAGCAGAATCAATTCAGAAGTTTACTCGAACATTTTCACTGCCAATTTACAAACAAATGCATCCAAATTAATCGGGAGGAACTTCATCATACAGCACGACAATGACCCAAAACACACTGCCAACTCAACAAAGGACTTCATCGGGGGGGAAAGTAGAAGATTTTAGACTGGCCAAGTCAATCAGCAGACCTTAAACCAATTGAGCAGGATTTAACCTCCTGAAGAGGAGACTGAATTTAGAAACCCCTTGAAACAAACAATAACTGGAAGAGGGTGTGGTAAAAGCCTGGAAAAGCATCATAAAAGAAGAAACCAACACTTTTGTGATGTCAATGGGTTGCAGGCTTGAAACAGTTATTGCAAGCAAGGGATATGCAACCAAATATTAAGTGTTATTTACTTTAATTTACTTCACAGGGTATGTGCAGGTATCACTTCAAATTTAATATTTTTGAATACCATATTCAAGACATTTCCCAAAAAATATAAGACCTGCATGTCACTTCAATCATGCTACACGGTACATCAGGTATAACGGTGCACAGCACAAACAAATAAACTGGCCTTGCTGTTCCAATAGTTTCAGAGGGGACTGTAATTCTTGCATCAATATAACTAAATAAATAAATCAAAATAACACATTCATCATATTTTACTCCAGTAGAGATTCATACTGGATGCAAAACATACCTTGTTTACACTAGTGTCAGATATCGGCCACATTTAAAAAGAGAGAACAGGACCAAACAAATTCATTTTCCCATTGTTTCCAAACCTACTAAACAGCACATTTGCTACACACTGGCAAATTTGATGACTTCCTTTGACGGCTGTCCTTTTGCAACTCTTTGACGTCCTTCTCCCAAATCATATTACACAACGCTATCACTGCCTCAGAGTCTGGCCAAGAACTTATGCTCTGACTTAAAGCTTTATTCATCCAGGTGCACAAACTATCCACATTGTACAACACAGCACTGCTGTTTTTTGATCTGGAAAGATTATTACATCATGGTCTCATTTTTTATTCTAATTATATTTGCATTGTGTAGAAGTGACATCTTAATACGTAGCAAACACAGATTAAACTAGACATGTACAGTGCTATGAAAAAGTATTTGCTCCCAGTCTGATTTCTTGTTTTGGTGTATCTCTCATATTAAACAGTTTTAGATCTTCAAATGAAATACAATGTAAAAACAAAGGCAACCTGAGTAAACACACAACACAGTTTTTTTTATTATTGAAGTAAAAAAAACACGTTATCCAACACCTGTCACCAATGTGAAAAACTAAATGCCCCCTTAAACTTCAAATCTGTTTGTGCCATCTTTAGCAACAATAACTGCAACTTCCGATGTCTTTCACTTACTTCTAGGACTAGGATTTAGTCCGATGCATGGATCACTGTCTTGCTGCAAATTCAGCTGCGCTTGAGTTTCAACTTAAGGACTTAGGACTGGACATTCTCCTTTAGGATTTTCTGGTAGAGAGAGGAATTCATGTTTCCCTCAATTATTGCAAGCTGCCCAGGCCCTGAAGCAGCAAAGCATCCCCACACCATCACACTGTCTCCACCATGCTTGACCATGATGCATGCATGATGTTCAGTTTGTGGAATTCTGTGTTTGGTTTATGCCAGATGTAACGGGACCCGTTACTGTCTTCCACTTTCAACTCATCAATCCACAGAACATTCTCCCAAAAATTCTGAGGATCATCAAGGATTATTTTGGCAAAATTCAGATGAGCCTTATTGTTCTTCTGGGTTAGCAGTGGTTTTCACCTCGCCACTCTTCCATGGATGCCATTTTTGCCCAGTGTCTTTCTGATAGTGGAGTCATGAACAGTGACCTTTATTGATGCAAGAGAGGCCTGTAGTTCCTCTGATGTTGTCCTTGGACCTTTTGTGACTTCCTGGATGAGTAGTTGCTGTGCGCTTGGAGGAATTTTGGAAGGTCGACCATTTCTGGGAAGGTTCACTACTGTGCCGTTTTTCCATTTGAATATAATGGCCCTCGCCGTGGTACTTTGGAGTCCCAGAGCCTTTGAAATAGCTTTGTAACCCTTCCCAGACCAATGTATTTAAGTCACCTTCTTCCTCATCCTTTCTGGAATTTCTTTCAACTTTGGCAGTGTGCTACTGGGTAACACCTTTTAACCTTAACCTTTTACAGTAATCAGGCCTGGTTGTGTCTAGTCCAGCTGAACCCCGTTATGAATGCGGTTTCATAGATTTGGGGAATTTAGGGGCAAATACATTTTCACACAGGCCCATTTGGTATTGGATAAGGTTTTTGCTTCAATAAATAACATTATCATTTAAAAACTGTATTTTGTGTTTACTCAGGTTGCCTTTGTTTTATCTTAGATTTAGTTTTAATTTCTGAAACAATTTAGTATGAAATACATACAAACACAGAAGAGATCAGGATGGCAGGATACCTTCTCACAGCACTGTATCTATGAATTGTGTCAGAAACAGATCATACCCTCTGTATGCTGGCTTTTGGCTGCTGATGGTTTTACGGGCAGCTCCGCTGAGAAGGATTCCTTAGTCACGAACGCACGACCTCCAGGAGAGTTCGCACTACACGCAGGGAGAATGTCTGCTGCACTCAGTGTGTATTCTTTTGAAGAACAAATCTGTAGTATTCACAGACTGTTGCAGTTACCTGTTTCTTACAGGAGTGCCAACTACCTTCGCACCACGCTCAGAGCTCTGCAGTTTACTCCGCATTTCATTCATCTCAGCTTCCTTAAAATGCAACTCGGACTTTAAGGACTCCACCTAGAAAAGTAAATATCAAAAGTACATAAAATCAAGAAAACATGGCTTCATAATGAGGCAGTAGACCTATACAATGTTCAACTGTAAAAAAAAAAAAAAACTCCTACCTTTTAACCAAATGATGCTTTTGAGTAATTTTACAGAATTCCATTAAACTACCCCCAACTTGCCTCAAGCCACCCTGAATAGTATCTCAGTATCTCAATGCGTATCTGGTGTCTGACACTGAATGATACGCCGTTATCGATTAAAAATGACAAGAATGCTACAGAGCTAAAAACTAAAGCCACGCCAGTCTTAAATCTGAAGTCACTTTCTTCCTCTGAAAGCAGTTTGATATTCTAATTTTGAACATGAATGATACTAGAAATGTTTGGCAATTTTTAAATGATCATTTCAATTATTATTTCAGATTATTCATACAAGATGAAAATTATCCTGAAACCCTATTAGGCTACCACAGAATACTTTTATTTAAACAAATCATGACCTTAGCATCTCCCATTCATTCTTAATCCAGATAGACCCTTACAAATCTGTCAGGAAATATGTATTTACATGCATGTTTAATCCCCACCTTTAAAAAACATACAAGCGAGACCACTGATTTTAACCTCTGCTAATAGGAAGCCAAAGTGAATATTTCGGATGCGGATTTGAAATTGTACAAATTTAGTGGAGAATTAGCACATTTGCATCAGAATAAATCCCCAGCCTTGCCACAACATTGGCTAATAAGTAACCATTTCACTTCTAAAGCATGTCTGGCTCAATTCGTAAGATGGCATGATGTTAGTTTTCATCTCTATAAGTACAGAGAACCGACCTTCTTAGAAAGCTCCTTCTCTTTTTCACTCCGGACCCGAGCTCGGTCTCTCTCCAGCTCGAGATGAGCCTGTCTCTGCTGCTCCTTCTCCTGATTGGCCTGTCTGAGAGAGTCTCGCAGAACGCGGATTTCCCCGTTCTTCATCAGTATCTGCTCCTCTACCTCCTTCAGCTGCATGCAACACATACGTTGACTGACTAAACATTTCACCAATGTGTTCAGTGTCCCACGTTTGCTTTACGTTTAGTTTGAGGCTAAAAAAATGTAAGCCACCAGTTTAGCATGGAGTATGATCGAATCCTGATAAAGTTTGATGCAAATGTATTCAGTTGTTTAGCATTTTAGGTCTAAAAAAAATGGACAAAAGATCATACCTCCTTGGTATCAACTAGGGATGTAAATCATGGCGCTTCATGATGATACAATCTAATATCGATTGTTTTAGAAAATGTATTGAGCTTTTTTCCACTATGCAATACTACATATTTCAGTGCAAATAAGGACCCGTGATGAACTTCAACTTTGCCGGATGTCACATCACACGTCACATTTAATACCCTAGACCAGCCCTTTTTTTTTTGTGGTGGAAGAACTTGGATGAATGAAGTGACAGTTCAGTTCTTACTATCCTTATATTTATTACTGACATGTTTCAACAGGAATATAAAGATAAATAACAACTAGAGTATTGTTCTCTGCTACAAAACACCCATCTATGACATTATGAAAAAATGTATAGACTATTTTTGGTAGCTAACACATGCCTTGGCATGTTTATATGACCGTTTATATCGCCATGGTAACAACTCGGGTATGGGCACGCTTGTGTGAGTGAGTGATTGCGAGAGAGAGAGAGAGCACAAGTGAGAGAGAGAGAGAGTGAGAGAGCGAGCGAGAGCATGCATGCTCTGAGCCAAGTGATGTGAGAAAACGGCACTTTCTAACGCAGAAGTAACTCACGTTCTGCTTTAAATACAAATGTAGTGTAATTACTTTAGATATAAGTAACACAATAATGTAACATGCTTTTTCTGCGTGTGAGATGCAGAGAGAAAGCAGGCAAGTAGTCCATCTTAAAATTATACATGCGTCGATGTGTATTCACTGCATCGATACATTGGATCGTTGTTTATTTGATCGATACACTGAGCCATATCCATGAATCATTACACCCCTAGTATCAACTTGTGCATATCAGACTCAAGTAGGAGAGAGTTTGAAAGTGGAATTGTGTATTAGAAGAGATATGGAAAATAATAATAGAGCTCCAATTAGATTTGTATATATAATTTTTTTAAATATGGACCTATTTCATAAAGCTGCATGTCATTTGAGTGGACTGTAACTGACCTGCAGGTTACACAGTGCTAAACCTGGAGCTAGATTATTCCCTGACTTGTTAGATTTGTAAGTGCAGTACAAAAATAAATCAGTCAACTTCTCACTATAAATACGTCTTTGCTGATTGATTACAGAATTAAAAATGGACTCTATATACATTCATGTCATCCACACACCTTTCTCTTCAACTCTGCTTGCTGGGTTTCCAGGCGGCTGCAGTCCAGTTCGTCTCGGTCTTGGCCATTTCCTTCTGTGAAAAACGCAATCATTACATGTAGAAATGCATCAATCCGATATTGGGTATCAGTAATAGGTCGAACATGGGCTGGAATCCTGCACCAGTCACAAATCAGATTTGACATTTATTTATTTATTTATTTTAACATGTTGTGATCTTACCTGGCTGATTTTCCTCTTTTTTTGTGTTTAGCAAATGGAAATAAGGTCAAATGGTATGACTTTACCGGAAAAAAAACTAAACACTATTATCAAAGCAGAAAAAAAACAAATAATGAATGTGTCAGATTTGTATTGACCAGCAGGCAGCCTTATATAAAATAATAATAATAATAAATTCCAGTTCATTATAATGAATGATTCTCAATATGAGGAAACGTTATCTTTATTTACCACAGTGTTCTCCAGCTTCATGGAGACAGTAAATTATTATTATTGTACTTCATTGCACTTTGCTACTATAATTGAGTATCATTTCACAGGATTTGTACTTCCCTGTACATGCACGTAATTAAAAATGAATTACTCTTAATAAACTCTTTTATTAAAACTCTTAATGAATTACTTTATTAAGTACTCATAAATCTCAAAGATGACTTCCGAGTTTTTCTTTTGTCTATGCCAAAAACAATTATGTTTCGATACCATAAGCAATCATCTTTGTGCAACTCTTCCGTTATTCACTTTATCTTCTTGTATTAAAGCCTGACTCCATGGAAACAATGTATATAGATTGAGATCACGGGTAGTGTGGCTCTATTCTGTTTGATGTTAAACAAAAGTCACAGGAAAAAGGTATTAAAGCTAGCACTTCCCCCAACAACAAAGTTTGATGAGCTACTTCCACTTATAGAGGAGGTCATAAGTTTATATACGCCTGGTAGAACGTGCAAAATGTTACAATTTTATTTTAAAAAAATAAATAAATAAATAGAGGAATCATAAAAATTGCATTTTTATTTTATTTATTTATTTTTTTAAATTTAGTCCTGCCCTGAATAAGCTATTTCACACAACAGATCTTTATATATATAATCCACAAGACACAATGATAAGTGAATTTACACAAATGAACCAGTTCAAAAGATCCAGCTTTTCACACGGAGGACGACTGAGAGACTCGTACATGACTATTACAAAAAGGTGCAAATATTCACTGATGCTTAAGAAGGTAACATGATACATTAAGAGCCAGGGGGTGTAAACCAGTTTGAACTGGTTCATTTGTGTAAATTCGGTTATCATTGTGTCTTGTGGATTATATATATAAAGATCTGTTGTGTGAAATAGCTTATTCAGGGCAGGAATAAATTTAAAAAAATATTTTTTTTTTTATTTATTATTGTGTCTTGTCGACTAGGTGTAAACATCTGTTATGTGAAATAGCTTATTCAGGGCAGAACAAAATAAAAATCAAAATGAAATTATCATGATCCCTATTATTGTTTTTAAAATATTAACATTTTGCAGATTCTGCAAGGGGTATGTAAACTTAGGACCTCAACTGTAAGTAAGATTTGACACAATGACCATACTTTCACGTAAGTATACTTTTCTCTACGTTCTTCAGCCCTGTTGCAGACAAGCATTACGCCCAGCAAATCCAACTCCATCAAACTATCACAATGTTTTCACACTTTAACTTTATATATACATAAAAAAATGTACATACATATACATATATATATATACACACACACACACACACACACACACACACACACACACACATATACACACACACACACTATATACTATATATACTAACCAGTAGTATAATTTCTTTTCGTTTCCATGTTGTTATACATGCTGCTGTTAGGTTGGCTGTTTCCAATGGCGAAGGTTTTCCTGCCCTCTCTTATAGGTGCTTTGTTCTGCTCTGGAAAAACAGAAATGGATTCAAAACTTCTCTTGCTGCTTGTGGCTTGAGCATCTCTTGTGATGGCCTGCGAGGCGATGATGTCAATTTCCTCCAAGTCGTCCTGTGTGAAATCTTCGTCATCCCCGAAGGCATCTGTCCTAGCTGGATCTTCATTGTGTAATCCTCTGTGTCGCTTGTTTGGAGGATACTCCATGTTGGCATGGGCTTTTGGGAATCAGAACTGTATGAAATTGAATAAAGTGTAACTGACCACAAGTGAACCATGTAGAAATAATAGTGTACGGCATGCGTTGTTAATTATTTTTAACTTTTAAGAAGATAAGCCTGACTGAAAGATTGGCTTTGCATTAAAGGTGAACTCCACCCAGAACAACTCGGATATTAATCTTCATAATTAACGTGTGATCTTCAGTTTCTTTTATAACGATGTTTCACTTTTGGTGGACAGTTTCCTACATTACCCACAATGCCGTTCGAATACGTGTGGCACCAGTGGGATTTACGCTGAGCTTGACTACAGTTCACAGTTTGTAATTCCCAACCTCCAACTAGGAAAAGCCAAAGAAAACACCCCCTCAGCCTGTAAGTCCTTCTTGTCAACTTGGGGGAAGTCTTCTCAACTATGACTTCCTTCCAGCAGTAAACAAAGTCACACTTCTTACCTTTAAATGAATTGTGCTGTATATTCAATTATTTGCTTTAGATCAATCAACATACAGACATATTCTTTGTTAAATCTATAACTTGGCTATACAGTCTGCTGCTTGCAGAGGAAAATATACATCACTCAAGCCGAACACAGAGGTGTCCATGTTTCTTTTCTCATGTCTCTTGTTTCATCTCTACCTAAAGACTGCAGCACTTCAGTCCTTCAGTCTGTCCAGCTCCCTCACCACCTCATCTGTACAATCTGCTCAAACAGCCATTTCCTCTAGCGTCATGACAGTTGATCTAAATACGATAATTTCCTTTCAAGAGCTGTTTCTAGAAACTACAGGGATCTAAACCAGGAGACAGAATTTCATTGGCTAAGGTTCATTTCTGGCGATGCAATTCGCTGACACAAATCACGTGACATGCTCCGCTGGCGTACAAGAGAGACATCAATACAGTAAAAAGAGATGCGGAAAAACACAGATTTCGTGCAAAAGCATAAAAAAATGAATGCAAGTAGCTATCCCTAGGTCAAATAAGTAAGGAAAGTACCTGTAAAAATAATAATAATAATAAAAAATATATATATATATATTTTTAAAAATAGACTGTTTGCAAGAACAAGAAAAAGTGATCTACTTTATTTATTTATTTTTTACATTTTTTAAGTGTGTATATATCAGTTAAATTATATCCATATTTTTATTTATATATATATATATATATATTTTTTTTTTTTTTTTTTGTTGGCTTTTTTTAAAGTTCAATAAACGCATGATGTTTCCAAAGTCAATGAGTAATTGTGTTTAATAATCGTGATATCAATACTGACCAAAATAATCGTGATTATGATTTTTCTCATAATCGAGCAGCCCTACAGGATGGTCTACTGCTTCCGGCAGAGTTCCCAAGTGTGGATCCGTGGACACTATTTTCCCTCCCAGTTTGCTTCGCCGAATTCAACCTGCAAATACGGCGGACGAGCATAAAGTAGATGAAGCGTCTTCAGTATTTAAGTGTACAAAAAAAATATATAAATGATACAAAGAATAACGAAGGAACAACAGCTGAAACGCAGCGAGGAGTTTGTTTACAGTGACAGTGGGCCTAACTAAGCAACAATATTCTCTTCCATTACATGACCTGTCAGTATGCCCCAGTACATGCATACTCTTTTCCTACACACTCAGAGGTATGTACTTTTCCTTCACTTAAGGAGTACATACTTTTAGGAAGGCAGAATTAAGAGTCCAATGTAAGCAACACCGCGAAGCTGGATTTCACATTAATCTCATGAAATTGGAGACTGAAAATGACATTATATAATGACATAACTCTTTTGTTTTTTAATGTTTGAAATCATTGTAACCGTACTAGCAATAACAATATCTCCACGTGACGTCACTGCGGACTCTTCACTTCTCACAGGAAGAACAAAGATACAGCAACAAACTACAAAATTAAGACCCGAATCATTAAACATGACACAAATATTTGAATATAAATATATTATCGTGCTTCAGGGTGGAGTTTTCCTTTAATTGAGGTGATTATGCAAGCAATAAAAGTCCGAATCCCAAACTGTATACATAAAGTGCACAATGTAGGGCACGACATGGTATAGAGCATTATGTGATAAACAGGGAACTATTTATAACTCACCAGACTTAAAGAGCAGAGGTACATATATGTCAGTAAATTAAAAAAAAAAGAATTAAAAATATATTAATTATAGCGAACTCTCACGGTACATCACTAGTCACCTACTGACCTGAAACACAGGCTAACTGACTAGCAGAAATAGAAGCTAACGCTATCTAACCCACATTGTTTACGTTTTTGCTAGCCTGCTGCTGTGGAAACCTGTCAGAAACATAAGCAATAATCTCCTCGGCATGTTGCGAGAACTATCACATCTTTTGAGAATCGTTTACTCGGGAATAACACTGAACAATGAAGAATACTTGAACAGAAAGCCGCTTGTTGAAGCGTGAATGAAGGCGCTGAGTATAGAAGTTGGTGATTGGTCAGAACCCTGCAGGCAGAGGATGATGTCAAATAACAGCGCTTTCTTATTGGACTAAAGAGTAAACGAGTGCGTGCTACGGTAACCCAAAGTGGACAATTAAAGACTTTAAATCTCGATGCGGGAAAAAAATAAATAAATACATTAACTAGTCTCCTCAGAACTGTTTGTGATAGCTAACTCAATAGGTTTAGATTTATTTATTCTTACGATGCACCAAGAATGTGAATATTCTTACTATTAACATGTCAAATTACTATTATTATATTTTACACAAACGGAACAAACCTTTAGTATATGGCCAAAAATATGTAGACACCTGACCAGCACACCCATCTGAGGGTCTTCCTCAAACTCAAAAATTGTACACACACATACATTACAGTTTCCCTTGACTGGAACTGAGAGGCCCAAAATTGTTCCAGCACGAACCCTGTTCTGGTCCGTGTGGACAAAGCGAGCACCATGAAGACATGGTTTGCCGTGGCCGGAGTGGAAGAACTCGAGTAGTCTGCACAAAGACCTGACCTCAACCGCACTGAATACCTTTGGGATGAACTACACCCCAGACCACTACATCTAACATCAGTGCCTGACCTCACTAATGCTCTTGTGGTTGAATGAACACAAATCCTCAAAGTCACACTCCAAAGTCTAGTGGAAAGCCTTCCCAGAAGAGTGGAGGTTAAATGGCACACTTATATAGCGCTTTAATGGGTCTCATTCACCCATTCACACACACACTCACGGTAGCAGAGCTGCCATGCAAGGCGCTAACTTGCCATCGGGAGCAACTTGGGGTTCAGTGTCTTGCCCAAGGACACTTCGGCATGTGGAGTCATGCGGACCGGGAATCGAACCGGCAACCCTACGATTAGTGGACAACCCACTCTACCACCTGATAGCCACTCTTATTATAGGTTATTATAACAGCAAAGGGCGACTAAATCTGGAATGGCATGTTCAACAAGTACATATGGGTATCTATACATCTTTGGCCATATAATGTATTTTATTGATTTGTTCATTAATTTATTATTAGATTTTATTAACTAAATGTTTAGTGAATAAAAATATTTACAAATTTAAAAAGTGTAGAAAGTAGTGCATAAGTATTCCATCCATCCATCTGTTCACTATACCATTTTCATAGGGAACCTGGAAGCAGGGAGGTGGGGTGCCAATCCATCACAGGGCACAATCACAAACACACACCCATTCATACACTACAGACACCTTGGACATCCCAAGCAGCCTACCATGTATGTCTTTGGACTTGGGGAGGAAACCCCCACCGCAAGGGGAGAACATGCAAACTCCGTGCACTCACAGGGCAGCGGCGGGAATCGAACCCCCAACCCTGGAGGTGTGCGGCAAACATGCTAACCACTAAGCTTCCATGCACCCTTCATAAGTATTATAATGCTTTTTAGAACTCCATAAGTACAATTACAAGTACAATTAAAGTGTCATAACATAAAATACCTGTTTTTGGAAGAACCCAGAGCTCTGGGAAAGTATGAATGAGGGATTTTTATTTTTTAAAATGTGTGAATTATGCAACCAAACATTTTTGCTTTTTTGTTTAATTAACCTTTTGTATCTCTATTAAAATATTTTCACCTTCAAATGTTAGACATATTGAGTAAATCAAATGGTAAAAGTCCCTTTAAGTCCATTTCAGTTCCAGGTTGTACAGTTCCAGTACATAATGTTAAACTTACTTATGCAAGGCACTGTAATAAAGATAAATAAAAAATAAAAAAATTAAAAAAACCAGTAGATAATAAAGCAATAAGAAATGGGTGTAATAGCAGGGATGTCAGCTTATCTCTTTTCTGCTCATCTCAGTGTAAACAGTCTGTGTTTTTTTTAACCACTGCACAATGTAATATCCTGCTGATGTGGTCCAGATAATGTTTATATGAATACAAATACGAACACATCCCAAATGCATTTCCTATTGTTCAGTTTCTCTCAGAGTAAAAATAACCAAAAAATAATATTAGCATTAAAATAGGTTTTTTAAAAGATATAAAACAAAGTTGTTGTGTCACCACATTATTTGTTGTTAGCAATGCCTCGCAACATCACAGAAAATTTACTTTCTGTAGACATGTTTCATATGTTATTATGGACATTTTGTTAAAACATATCCATGTATTTGTTTTAAGACTATTTATGAGTTATTATTTATGAATGAAATGTTTATGAGTTTGCTGTAAATGCAAATGTTGTTATCCTGGAAACAGCAGAGGAAGCACCCTTTTAAAATAATATTGTTTGATATTTTATGACATTGATAAGTATATCCTAGTCAAATGATCATTATGTAAATTCTTGCTCATTCTTCTAAGCCACATTCACATATACAGTCTCATCATAATATACCTTGAAAATGATCCGACCTGTGCTACAAAACAATGAAGCACAGTATAAAATAACAATACTTTAATACAAATCTGGTTTTAAAAGTGTGTTTGTTTGTTTTTTTTATACCAGACAATGTAAATTGTTGTAAAAAAAAAAAAAAAAAAAAAATAGAACAGGAAGTTTGACTTTCGATTCACAAAACAGCTTGCCACATTCTGTTTTTTGGGTTTTTCAAAGGAAGGAAGTTGGTTATTACTCTCAGTGTGTCCAGGTGTCTTCCTGATCAGACAGGTATTTATAGACAGAGACGTGAGAGTTCCCTGACTTCTCCTTTCTGGTGAAAACAGAAACACAACATTAATGGCAGCTGTTGATGTGGGAGAAATGAAGTGAGGAAACGCTTCTACACTGTAAACTGAATTTTGCAACTCCTTGTACTGAATGTTATGTTTTCACAGCAAAAATTATATCATTATACAGTATATAATGTGTGCATATAATTTAAATATTATATATATTTATATATAATGTGTGTGTGTGTGTGTGTGTGTGTGTGTGTGTGTGTGTGTGTATATATATATATATATATATATATATATATATATATATATATATATATATATATATGTATGTATGTATGTAGGTATGTATAAAGAAACAGGAAGTTTTGGACAAAACAAATGCTTCTGAGACTGTCAAAGGTGCAGTCAATGGATGTCTGAAATGCTTGATGATGTAATATCTGTTGTCAAAATATAATGCTCTTTCCATGGAGCACCACGTTTTGTCATTTTGTTGCTCCCATAACAAAAACTATAAGTGTAAACAGAGATACAATAAAGAACAATAAACAAAAAAACAATATTGTTTATTCTATCTAATGGAGGCTACCTTTTCATATTCGTACCATCAGAATAAAGGACGTTTCCTTTCTAGTGGTGAGATACTTCAACAGTGATGGACATAACTTAAATGACATCTCTATTTGCACTGTGAGTTGTTGCTAGAGGAGCAAAAAAGTATGTAAACAAGCTCATCTACACACTCGGAATATTGTGGCTTGAGCGTCATGTTTTCACAACAGCTATTACATCATCAAACATTTCAAATGTCCATAGGTGTCACCTCCTACAGCCTCAGAAGTACTCTGCTTAGAAAGCTCTTGAAGGACTTTTGGCACTCATGAAGGACTTTTGACTTTTACAATTTAGTGAATACAAGTGTACATGTTTGCTGACTTAGTTACTGCAAAACTGTAAGTTACTGTAAGCTGACAGCATTATTATCAGCTGAGCTACGATGTGTGCTACAAATGCCTAATTAAAGTAGTCCAGTTAGGCCTTTAGGGTATTTATATCCAAATCAGGTGAACAGAGTAAGAATTACAGCACTTTGTATCTGTGGTTCCCCCATTTTAAAGTAATTTCCTTATTTAATTTCAAGTCCAATATACTGTCTTAGACAACTAAAATAACCGTAACTTTTTCCATGTCCAAATGTGTATGTACATAACTGTATCTATCTGATGGATTTGTGCTTGGTGGCAAGTAGCCATTATACGATTGGTAAAATGGGGCCATCGTGGGATACATGTGGTCAGCATCAATACTTAGAGAGTGGCATTTAAACTATACTCGATGTTGTTTTCCACACCATACTGTGTAAACTCTAGAGACTGCAGGAGAACAGCAGTTTGATGTGAACACTAATTGAAGTTCTGTACCTGTATCTGCTTGATTGTGTGCATTGTGCTGCTTCTTCAGGATTGGATAATTGGATAACTTCAGGTGCACAAACATTCCTATTAAAGTGGCTGGTGTGTGCGTGCGTGTGTTAGTGTCTTCCCTCCCGCACTGTTTCAGTCCTGTCTGTTGCACATCAGAGTTGGGTAGGCTGAGACGTCCTGGGAATATCGTGGGTAGAGTTATTTTTATTTTTAGCTAGGGGATAAGCTGTGTATTGATAGTTGAGAGATGATGGGTGCAAAACAGGCTTTTATGCTTTATTTCTGTTGTTATTGTTGTTCTTGTGTGTGTGTGTGTGTGTGTGTGTGTGTGTGTGTGTGTGGTTTGTTGCATTGGTGGGCATTTCAGCTGTAAGTAATAGGGAATAAAATACACAAACAAAGACAGTCCAAAGTCCATTTGACAGGGAGGCTACATTTTATGGATTGCACCATCTCCATATCCTGGATGGTGACTGGTTTAACAACCTGCCAGAAATCCACCACCAGTTCCTTTATCTTGTTGGTGTTAAGCTGCAGTTGTTTTTCCACAAGACACAGTCTTCCATCAGCTGCCTGTATTCTGATTGCTCACATTTGTATATTAAAAAAGACTGGTTGGTGAGGGAACGACTGTTTATAGCTGCTATAACATAATTGATAACAGGAACTAACTTGTTTTATGAACGTTCCACAACATTAAATGGAACTATAAATGGTTAAAAAGTGCATGTTATTCAGTAATATATATATATATATATATATATATATATATATATATATATATATATATATATATATATATATATATATATATATATGTATTTAATAATCATTGTTGCAAACTGTTGTGCTATAAGATGAAAAATACATAACATCTGTTCTTGGAAAATAATTGTTAGTGTGGCAATAGTAACTCCACTTCTCACTGGGCTGCATTCCTCACCTGGTTGATTATTTTCCTGTAATAGCACGCCCAGCTAGGATGGATTACTAAATGGTTGTACCGGGCACAGGCCCAGGGGCCCAAGGAGTCAGGGGCCCCATAAAACTGAAGAAATAGCCTACTGTCAGAAAAAAAGAAAGAAATGTCAGAAGAAATAAATTATTATTACACCTTCAAAGTGAATGTTTATCACGGTAGTTTTCTGTAGGACTTTGGGAGATGAATCCCCTGTTATTGTTGCTATTCAATATTTTGTGTGTAAGATAAACCAACATGAAGACCAGAGAGCTGTCAATGGGAGAAAAGCAAGCCATTTTGAAGCTGAGAAAAGCTGGAAAATTTATCAGTGCTATTGCACAAGCATGGGACATTGCCAATACAACAATCTCGAATGTCTTGAAAAAGAAAGAAACCACTGGTGTATACTAACCAGACACGGAACAGGTCGGCCAAGGAAAACAACAGCAGGTGATGACAGGAACACTGAACACTGAGAGCTGTGAAGAAAAAAAAAACAAAAAAAACAGGCAGTCACATCACCAGCAAACTCCACAGGGCAGGGGTGAAGCTATCACAATCCACCATTCGAAGAGGATTTCGAGAGTAGAAATCGAACTAAATTGACTTTAATCCCAAAACAAACGCTGTGCATGACATAGCGGTTTCCTCAGTGTAGTAAAAGTTGAATACATTCATACAATGATGCTACAATCAGTCTTATTGCTTACTTAGAAAATGTCTTACTATAGAATGTAATATTCGACCGAAGGTTTTCTATGTTCACAGAGTTCGTGTGTGGTAAACAGCATTATGGGATATGCTTCATTATAAACAACATAGGCAATGCAACCAGACAGCACTCAGTGCCTATAGTTTATCAGAATGCTGTACTTTTAATACATGACAGGATTGACACACACCAGTACTGTAAAAGAAACATTATTACATTACTGCAAACATGTTTTAAAACGTCTGGCTTTATTGTATGTTTCTGGGTATTCAGTCGAGATATTAAATCCGCATTAAACACAACAAAGTCGGCTTTATCACTGGGCAAACTTCACTGATATTCTTATTTTGTCGCTTTCGAAGACAGGACTGTCAATAGAATTGTACGTATGACGTAGTCGCCAGCGTAAAATACGATTGGACGAGTGACTTGTATGACGCTCGAGAATGTTTACTACCTGACATTCCGCAACGTCTACAACTGCGAGGGCCGAATACCAAACAGATACCAAGTGCACTGCGTAGGGTGCAGTAACTCCTTATCCCGCGCCCTAAGTAGCGCACTTGTAGATCAGTTCTGGAGCTATTTGAGACACAGACGTTGTTGATCCTATTTTGGTCAGTGCTGTGGAAGTGAAGTGAAGTGAAGTTTGGTCGAAAGAAAGTCGATTAATTTTAGATTTGGGTTTGATGTAATGTTCAGATTGCGATCGGAAAAGAGTCAGGAAGTCCATGTGAATTAGTTTTGACGAGTGTGGAGTAGGTGAGTTGTGTTTAAGAGTCATTTTATCTTTGTATTGTGAACAAAGGAAAAGTGCCAACCTACTACTCAGGCCAGGCGACTGAAAGCCAACTCCTAGATGAGCTAATTTAACATTAACATTTAACCTAAACGGAAAGCTCATTGTATTGTATGATATTTTACAGCTTATGAAAATATTTCACCATGAAAGCCGAGGTGTCCACAGCTGTGAACTTTATTACTACGTTACTGAGAAGAACAGGACTTCTGTCTGAAGAACAACTCCAACACTTCAGCCATTCTCTGGAAGAGGCTTTAGGAGGTGACATTTAGTCTTTGTTCAATCCACTTAACTGGTTTATTTTTCAGTTTCTCTGACATGGACTAGTTACATCCTGGTTCAAGGATGAATCTCAGATGAACAATGCACTGTACACTGTACAATGATTTCTCTTGCTATGAAATCAAAGGGAAAAGCTTATCAGTATGACACTTAATTCAAGTATAATGAGTCTTTATTAGTCACATGTACATTACAGCACAGTGAAATCATTTTTTGTTCACATATCCCCTGCGATGTTGGGAGGTTGCGATCAGAGAGGGTTAAGGGCCTTGCTCAAGGGCCCAACAGTGGCAGCTTGGCAATGCTGGGGTTTGAACCCCCGAACTGAAACCCTGATCAGTAACCCAGAGCCTGGCAGTGCTGGGGCTTGAACCCCCGACCTTACGATCAGTAACCCAGAGCCTGGCAGTGCTGGGGCTTGAACCCCTGAACTGAACCCCTGGGCAGTAACTCAGAGCCTTAACCATCAAGCCACCACAAACATTTAATTTACATCATCCAGCATTAGGCATATGTGTCTAATGTGTGGCTTATAATCAGACATGAAGGGCATACAGTATATTGTTGCACAATTTGTTCTAGAATAGTTCTAGAATTCGGCAAAGATTTTGGGATCGTACCTGCATGCATACATACAGTAGACAAATCTTAAAATACTGCTGAAATCGAACAGTGCAAAACAGGCTTTAGAATTTTAAGTCCCTGTGAAGTGCCTTGAAAGACGCAGCGTTATTTGATGTGTTGACGTAATAGCCAGTGAAACAGGAGGTTAGGGTGGGAAATATCGAGTGGCTCCTCCCCCTTTTAAAATAGCCAATAGCGTTTAGATTATCTCACAGCCCGGGCTAAAGCTGGGTGCACACTGTGCGATTTTTAATAGTCCTTTGCGACTATACGAACACGATCCCCGCTGTAAGCCATGTCACACTGTAGGATTTCAGTTGTCATTAATGTCGGTCTGTACGACAGTCGAGGCGCGAAAAAAGGACGAGCTCACGTGCGAAGACTCGTACGGAGTAGGAGAAGCCACACTACAGGACTGTGCTTCAAATCTTCCGACAGTGACAGAATTTAATCTGAAGAAAAATTTTATCACAATGGCCGTTAATCGTCTGTCGGGGAACGCGTCAAACTAGCGATCAATGACTACAGATTTTGGCCTAGGATTATAGGAATCTTTTAGGATTCTCAAAATTGGTCTCGGACGACCAAATCGTGGCCAAAATCGTACAGTGTGAACCCGGCTTAATACGTACTTGGCAGATAGTATTAGGGATGTCACGATACCAAAAATCTAGTAGTTGGTACCGATACCACCAAAAGTACACGATATTCGATACCAAAGTTGATACCACGGTGTGGTATAATAAAATAAAAATAAAAAAAACTCTCCTGGAGGATGTCCTCCTCTGACTGATACTGGCAGAGAGAGAGAGAGGGAGGGAGGGAGGGGGGTATTTTAGTTATCAAACACTGTCTGACAATGAGTGGAGGTGCACTCCTAAACGCGTGCACACACACAGACACGCACACACACAGACGCGCACGCACACGGACGCGCGTGCGTACACACCTGATACTCTGAATGAAAGATTTATTAAAAGCATGAACATGTGAATAATTATTAGAGACGTTAGGCTACATTTAGCTGACAGGACACGGGCTGAATGGCGATGCATGGTGGCCCATTAGGAGGTAGTTTATAACATCGCAATGCGTTAGCGTCGTTAACAAATAACTAGCTATCGCAAACATTACATGGAGCATAATGTTAGCTGGTTTCACGACTACAATGCCAGCTGCCTCAAACAAATATAGGACCGTCTTTCACTTTCTTCGCCAAATTCCAGGTGTTTCCTCACTTTGTTTGAAATGAACGATAGCATCGGTTGCACACCGGAAACTGATACTAGCTTTCCTCTTTTTTCCTCTCAACAAGTCACGGCGGAGTTAATCTTCTGTAGTTTTTCCCGTGAGCCTGTAGGCGTTCTTCTTCTTCGCCACTTCGCCACTAAAATACTTGCGCGTATTTGCTGTCCCCATCAGGTCCGGAAGAATCAGAACCTCAGTATTTTCGTTACAGAACGCTACTGCAGAAAAACAAGTACCGTCACGTTTTAAGAATGTTGGTCCCGAAGTACGGGTTCTCGTGACATCCCTAGTTAGTACTATGGACGTGAGCCTGAGCAATAACGACGTGTTGGATTCACTTGTGCAGGATTCAAGCGGTTTCCTTCTTAACCAATGTACACCTGGAAAATGAATAGAAGGCGTGTGTTTGAACAGCCAAAGACACAGCTCAACAACGGCAACTTCGGCACGGTGTTTATAGTCTTGGGGGCGGGGCACTTCAGATTCTCGAGAGCATTTATTTGGACAGAAAATCTAATGAGAAGCCGAAGTGCAGGGCGATGTCATCAAAACTGTTGATTCGTATTGGTGGTAGAGAGACTGTACATTTTGAATGCATATATCTTCTAAATGTGAATGTTGTCATTTTTTTGGAGCACACTAGCTTATAGATAACCTTAAGCCCAACATATTCATACTAAAAGTCACAAAACTTCAATTTTGATTTCATGGGGGCTTCAACTCAGGAGCACTAGTATGACCAAAAAAATGTTGCCTTTCTTGAGAGCCTCCTCCCAAGTGAATGATACTAATGATATTTTAACAACAAATCTGTTCTTAAAACAGTATGCAAGTTGCACAGAGTTTTTAAAAGTTTTTTTTTTTTCTTTGATTTTAGAGCATTATGAGGACCACTGGTTTCCTGACGCACCGTTTAGAGGTTCGGGATATCGCTGTATCCGGATCAATCACAGGATGGACCCGCTAGTAGGGAAGGCCGCTTACACCATCGGCCTCAGCAGGAAGCAGCTTTTATCCCTCTTACCCTGCGAGCTTACGATGTGGGTCGACCCCTATGAAGTGTCCTATCGTATAGGGGAGGACGGGTCCATTTGTGTACTGTATGAGTCCGCACCGCCGCCGGAGACTCATCTGAACTCTGTGGACAGCTGCAAAGAGAAACTGAGACTGGGTCACTCGATGACCGTGATGACTGTCTCCAGCTAATGTCTCATTTGTTTTACACTTTTTTCTAAATGATTTTTGGAAATTGGATATATTTGGATTCAATACTTGATTTTAATGCCTGTACAATTTTGTAAATTTTAATACATTTCAATTAAAGATGATGCTTCAGTTTTTTTCATGGTGTTACATATTATGCATATAAAATATACTACATGTACAGTAAGTGCACACTTTAGCTGTAACTGTAGCCCATTTGTTGCTATACACAATTTCTAACCCCTCTTTACCACATTCATCAGTGGGAAAGGTCCATCATAGGACCACACTGAGCCACCCATAGCAGTGTCAGACTCACTACCACGTCAGTGTTGCTTCTGTGAAAATGATCAGCCATCCAAATAATGTCTGCTAAGATGTACCATATGGTGGTCTGAATTAATGTTCACTTGGTCATTAAGATATGTATTGAATAAGGTGAAACGTCTGCTGTACAGTCACGACACTACACGTTACACCTTTATATATTACTAATGGTTATGAGAAACAAAAATGTAGATGTATGTGAAGTTTATTTATCACAAGATAAGGTACAGTCTCCTCTGAAAGTATTGGAACGGCAACTCCAATTCTTTGGTTTTAGCTATACACACTGACGACATTTGGGTTTGAGACCAAAAGATGAATATGAGACAATAGATCAGAATTTCAGCTTTCGGTTCCTCATATTTACATCTAGAACATGAGAGAACATGGTATCTTTGGTTTGAACCCACCCATTTTTCAAGTGATCAAAAATATCCTAATAGGTGATTGACAGGTGTGTCTTGTTGCCCAGGTGTGCCCTGTTAGATTGATTCTTTAAACAATTAATAACTCTGAATGTCTACTCTTAGCTTGAGACCTTGGTTTCACCTGTGAAGACTATATTTGTTGTTTAAAAAGGATAAACCAACATGAAGATCAGTGAGCTGTCTTGAAGCTGAGAAAAGAAAATCTATCAGAGAAAATCCATCAGAGCCGTTGCACGAGCATTGGGCATAGCCAGTGCAACAATTTGGAATGTCCTGAAAAAGAAAGAAACCACTGGTGTGCTAACAACCAGACACCAAACATGCTGACCAAGAAAAACAACAGCAGATGATGCTAGAAACACAGTGAGAGCTGTGAAGACAAACCCAAAAACAACAGTCAGTGACATCACCAACAACCTCCACAGAGCAGGGGTGAAGTTATCACAAGAAGACTTTGAGAGCAGAAATTAAATAAAGTGACTGCAATCACAAAACAAATGTGCTGTGCACGACATAGAGGTTTTCTCAGTGCGATAAAAGTAGAATACATTCATAAACCACATTAAACTATATACAACTTACACACTTTAAACACCGTATACTTTCATCTTTACACTGATATGTTGCATCATATTACATTCGCTGTCACCTCACAGATCCTGAATTCAGGATACTGTCTGTGTGGTGTTAAGCATGTTCTTCCCCGTGTCCATGTGTGTTTCCCCTGGGTTCTCTGGTTTCCTCTGGTGAATGTATGTGTGCATGGTGTCCTGCGGTAGACCGGTGTCCCGTCCACAGTGTATTTCTGCCTTCCGCCCAATGTTCCTAAGAATGTCTCTGTATCCACTGTGACCCTGACTAGGACAAGGCAGTTACTGCAGACGAATGAATGACATTTAAACACCGACTCCTATTTTCATCGTGATCACAATTCTTTGCTTCCTTAAATGAATTAAACATTACAGTCAGTCATTCATTTATTCAGAGTGTAACCGAGTTTGCATTAATTATATGAAAATTCATGTTACTAAACAGCAGTGTTATTTTGACTCAAAGATGTGTACATAAAGCGGATAATAATGAATTTTCTCTACAGTTAATAAATATGCAGTACAGTAAAAATAGTTTATTCCTTACTGGTTGAGAAATTATGAAAAATAATCTTCGTTTCAAAGTTTCGTGATTAACATTTAATACATTATTTTATAACACACACACACACACACACACACACACACACACACACACACACACACACACACACACACACTCTAAGTCATTCAATCAATCAGAGCATTCTGATTGGTTCTTCCCTTTTAATGAAATGAGCGTGACCAGGATAAGGTAGCTTGTTTAAGAATTCTCCTGCTCACGCTCATTGGTCCTTTTCACCAGACATGAACAACCAATCAGATCGCGCTTCTGAATTCCCTAGCCAATAGGAGCGAGTGGAGCGCGTGTCCTTGATGACGCGGTGGGAGACGCACTCTTTCATCAGTGTGTATGAGAGGAG